>NC_068357.1:3771982-4071982 GCF_020536995.1 Dreissena polymorpha | reverse complement strand
TGGGACTTTAAAACAAGCTTCTGTCTGAGGTAGGTTTTCTTATATATGATAGTTTCAAAGAGAAGATTAAATAATCATTCACACATTCTACCCGCATCCCCCCTTAAAATTAATCATTAAAAAAACACACCAAAAACACTGTAACAAACAAACAAATTGACTACATATGCAAGGTGCATTAAGTTTTTACTATACCTGTTCAACTCATGGGCTTTATGTTAAACAACTTTTTATTTATATTTTCTATATTTCTAATATTGAATGACTCAATTAAATCTTAAAACAAAAGTGCTCTAAAAAGAGTGAGTGTTAATTAGCAAAACCAAATGCAACAGAATAGGTGAGAGAATGGCGAATGTGCTATTGGACTTTAACCCTTCCAGTGCTGGAACCGAATTTTGAAGGCTTTTGCAAACAGTTTGGATCCAGATAAGACACCACAAAACGTTGCGTTTCATCAGATTCCAAACTGTTTGCTATTCGGATAGTATTCTTTGAAAAAAATCGAAGAAAATGCTAATTTTAGAAATTCAGCAGACGACATTTTAGCAAACGACAAATTTCCCAGCATGCAAAGGGTTAACTTGAAGTGCCTTTTTTATAGTAGTCAAAAGGCAAACAACACATTGAAGACATACATGAATTCATACATATTGAGATGTACAAGTCATACATTTGTGGACATGTTTACTATCTTCTTCAGACATTAGAATGCTGATAACATCTCAGATGTCGGCAGCTTTGTCAGTGATCTAAGCAGTATCATAAATGCCAGAGAAGAGTCAATATTAAACTGACACAGTTGACAGAAGCTGTCCAATCTAATTTTAGAGCCAGTTATCCATATGGCGAAAAACAAAGGTAAAACCATTACATCAGCTCCTAAATATATTCACTGAGAACATTATTGGGCATTTGTCATAAATAAGAAAAAGGGAAAACTGATACGCAGTTTAAATCTGATGTCATTTTAAGATACTTTTACAAAGAAAAATAAACCATCTTTAATTACAAATTTTCTATATTAAAACGTTATGGACCTAAATGTTTTTTCTCACAATAGCTTAAAAAAACCCTGATATTAAATATTCCAGCCACTGCTTGAAAAAAACACTTAACAATTATATTTGAGCTGTGCTCAGTAAAAAGGTTTTTTTATGCATATTCATCGTGTCATCCCAGATTAGCCTATACAATGCACACAGGCTAATCAGGGGCGCAACATTCCACCTAGACTGGATTTTTGCTAAGAAAAGACTTTCTTTAAACGGAAAAGACCATACAAGCTGAAAGTGTTGTCCCTGATTAGCCTGTGTGGACTGCGCAGACTTATTAGGGACAACACTTTAGGCACATGCATTAAACCCCCTTATCACAGAGCATAACCATTTCTATACTAATTCAAACCCAAATCAAAAATGACATTTCATAGCATTCAGGTAATCATCTTATTACTTCCAAAGAAAGAAATATCTCAAATGCAAGGCAACAATCCATTTATTTGGTGGCAAATTAAGGCAATTTCTCATTCCAGGCATGTAGGGGCTAGAACATGGCAAAATCAACATAGCATTTGTCAGAGGATTTACTGCCGCTTGGCAGGCAATGTTACAGTGGCGAAATTAATGGAAAGTCCCCAGAATTGATAATTTCCCTCTTTTAGCAGTATTTCTGGCACATTTCTGGGGAAAAGTAACAGCTTGTGGTTTCAGAAATGTCAGAGTACGTAGCTCTTTTTACAGAGCAAGTTATGTCCTTTTTTATAATGAAGGTTTTGGTCACATGGGTACAGTAACTGTTGTGGTCAAATGAGTCATTTGTATGACACAATCCTCGAGGAAGTACAAGTGAAATAATGTGAAATTCATTTCGTTTACCGGATAATAAAATGTGGTAACAGACTGGCCAGGCAGACTTTGGCTGCAACATATGTTTTCAAAACAAAGGGACCTCAGTCTCATTTACCATTGAATGTCATATAGCTTGGACACACTAAAATGACATATATATATGAACTCTATTTGCATAGATTTCATGCTTAACCCTTTGAGCGCTGGAACCGGAATTTGAAGGCCTTTGCAAACAGTTTGGATCCAGATGAGACGCCACAGAACGTGGCGTCTCATCAGGATCCAAACTGTTTGCTATTCTGATAGTATTCTTTGAAAAAAATCGAAGAAAATGCTAATTTTAGAAATTCAGCAGACGACATTTTAGCAGATGACAAATTTCCCAGCATGCAAAGGGTTAAGGAATTTCCTATATTCATGCTCAGCTTTCTTCTTCCACTTGTTTAATAATATCAAAATATTTTGATTACCCTGACATTCATTTTACAAAACTCTAATAATTAAAATAATATGTTCAACCCAAGTTTACAAACATACACGCCCATAAGGAGCAGTATCAGGTCAATATGTCCTAGCTTAGCAAACTGCTAGATGTGCATTTGAACTCTAATGGTATTGAAAATGCATAAAATATGTTAATGGTCCTATCAACATTCATGGCATAAATTACTTGGATCAAAACATGACACAAATTAGCCCTGAATATCAATATCAGAGTCAGGTCAACTTTAAACCAACTTTGGCGTGACTAGCAAAGGCCAGTGAAATGTCAAAGTTGGCCTAGTTTGACAACTATTAAGAGATACCGTATTTTACCATGTATAGCGCGCTACCATGTATAACGCGCATGCGATTTTTTAAAGCCAAAATGGAGAAAAAAAAGAATTCAAGACCAAAAACCTGAAAATTTGGCCGAAAATGGCCGCCATTCTTATATTGCGCAATCATTTAATCTGAGTTTTTCGGGCGCTTAATTTTTTGTTTTAAAGTAGGGAGAGTTTATACGATCAGGAGCATGGGTTGCAAAGCACTATATTTTCGACAATTTTTAAGATTATTCTCTCGAGAACACCGTTATGTCCTTATTTCCGCTACGCATGTTTGCGTTAAATTCGAACCACTATTACCTATTCCTCACATTTGAACAGTGTAACATTTTCATTACCTGCCGCTCACAACATCGTATGACATCTTCTTCTGCAGACCCGCAACATCTCAATGTCCAATTTTACGCAAATCGTCCGTGGATCCCATTTTATTTTTCATCGACTTAAATATTTCCCCATTAAGAGTTGCTCCCAATAATACCAGTTTGACCCGGTATTTTGCGCCTTCACTGCGTCTAGTTGATAAGTATATATAGTAAGACAAACAATACACCCGAACGCTCAATTCCATACAGTTGGCGTTATCCGCGTAAAGCCATTTGACAAATATCATTTGCTTGTCTCTATTGAAAGAAAATAAAACGAGTCTATATCTCTATTGTTGGTTTGTAACCTACGTAGTATACTCGCACAGTAGCATATTTATGCAGAGATCGGAAAATCATTGATAAATGTATTCGTCGTTTCAATGCTTAGGGCCTAGTAATTTCGGCAAATCGGAACTCAACTTACGTAAAACACTTGCTCAATTAACCGTTGAACTCCACCTCCGTTCTTTGCAAAAGGTTCGAAGGCGGAGCTTTGCACGTGCTATTATTTAATTGGACGATTGCCATTGAGGAACAAACACACGATTGGTTCGGCATGTTGATTGCTAGACAAAGGAAGCCAATTTTGTCGGCGAGAAACTTGTCGCTTTATTGCTTCAGACAGGAAGCGGCTTTCCTTTGATGACGTCAAACTGTCAATTCACATGGAGTGCAAATTTTCGGAAATGCTAACATTAAACTTTGGATTAAATTATCAAAATAAAGCAAAAGCGAAGTTGAGAAATACTTATTGAAATAATTAGCCTTAGTTCAAATAAGACGTTTTGCGTTGTAAATCAACGAGTTTTCATGACAACGAAAACTTTAACAAACAATACCGCGGCGCACAGGGATCGATATACCTCGATTTTTTTTAATGAACAATCAATGAAGAAGTGTGAAAACACCAACAAAGACATTTTTTTTTCATCTTTTAATTTTTGTCAAAACAATTACTACCCCGTTCATTCCTAACCTTTCCCGCTATTTGTTGTTTCGACAACGGCCCCTTCAGTCTATAACATTATAGGGTGTAGTTTTTTTGCAATAACAAAAATGGCGGCAATTGTGAAGATTTACGATTACGAAATGGATTTTTTGCAATTTAGCAACCAGGAAAGCGTTGTGTCAATGTATTACGCGCACTGAATTTTTATTTTGAAATTTGAAGGTAAAAAACTGCGCGCTATGCATGGTAAAATACGGTATGCATCTCTTGATTGACAAGTCAAGCCAATTAGGGAATCACACTTCATTACACATGGTCTGCCTTCAGTAATGTAGCTAGCCCACCCCCAGGCAGCTTGCTAACATGTGTACACCTCATCACATCCCATCATTAGTTCAGCTGTTAATTAAATTAATCATACATTTCAACAGTATGTTGTACCAATTAACCACCTATGCCGATTGGTTGAAAGTAGTGTGCTGCATGATTTTTGCCCATATTTTCCTGGTTCTGATAAATACATGTTATGAAAAATGCTTTTGAAAGTCAATTTGACATTTCTAATAACAATTAACAAATAATGAATTATTCAGTATGGAGCCGATTTTTATGCAGTCAAGTTGTTAGAAAGCAACACACCCAACCGAAAGCATGATAAAGAGATGTCATTTAAGAAGTTCCCTTACCAACATTATATACTTGAATTATAAAAACAAGAGATGTGTTTGTCAGAAACACAATGCCCCCTATTGCGCGGCTTTGAAGCCATATATTTGACCTTTGACCTTGAAGGATGACCTTGACCGTGAAGGATGACCTTGACCATTTACTTCCACCACTCAAAATGTGCAGCTTAATGAGAACGCCGCTTTGAATTTTTTTTTTTACCTTTGACCTTGAAGGATGACCTTGACCTTGAACTTCCACCACTCAAAATGTGCAGCTTCATGATAACGCTGTATTGAATTAATTTTTTTCACCTTTGACCTTAACGGATGACTTGACCTTGAAGAATGACCTTGACCTTGAACTTCCACCATTCAAAATGTGCAGCTTCATGAGAACGCCGCTTTGAATTATTTTTTTGGGACCTTTGACCTTGAAGGATGACCTTGACCTTGAAGGATGACCTTGACCTTGAACTTCCACCACTCAAAATATGGAGCTTCATGAGAACGCCGCTTTGAATTTAAAAAAAAAATTGACCTTGAAGGATGATCTTGACCTTGAACTCCCACCACTCAAAATGTGCAACTTCATGAGATACACATGCATGCCAAATATCAAGTTGCTATCTTCAATATTAAAAAAGTTATGGCCAATGTTAAAGTTTTTGGACGGACAGACGCCATATATTTGACATTTGACCTTGAAGGATAACCTTGACCTTCACCTTTCACCACTCAAAATGTTCAGCTCCATGAGATACACATGCATGCCAAATATAAAGTTGCTATCTTCAATATTGAACAAGTTATGGCCAATGTTTAAGTTTTCGGACGGACAGACACCATAAATTTGACATTTTACCTTGAAGGATGACCTTGACCTTGAGCTTTCACCACTCAAAATGTGCAGCTCCATGAGAAACACATGCATGCCAAATATCAAGTTGCTATCTTCAAAAGTGAAAAAGTAATGACCAATGTTAAAGTTTTTTTCGGACGGAGGGACAGACTGACTGATATACTGACGGACAGTTCAACATCTATATGCCACCCTACTGGGGGCATAAGAATTATTTTTTGGGGGTTGGGGGTGGAAGGGATATATTGTGAGGGTGTAGTGGTCATTTATTAGATGATCTTTAATTAAAAAAATAAAATAATGGGGGAGATTGTGGGGGAATTCGGGGGGGGGGGGGGGGGGGGGGGATGGTTTGGGTGGAGTCTATTGTGGTATATCAGGTAAGAGTTGTTTTGTCAAAGTATCAATCAAATCTAATCATAAATAAAGAAGTTATGGCAATTTTAGCAAAATTTAATAATTTGACCTTGAGAGTCAAGGTCATTCAAAGATCAAGGTAAAATTCAACTTGCCAGGTACAGTACCCTCATGATAGCATGAAAGTATTTGAAGTTTACATTTGTAAAAGCAATAGCCTTAATACTTTAGAAGTAAAGTGGATCTAAACACAAAATGTAACCATATATTCAAAGTTACTACAGTGATTTTTTTTGCTTTAATTTGTTACAGCCTGTGCCTTTTGAATTGGGAAAATTAGCGAGATAAACCGTGAAATTGGGAAAAATAGCGCGATAAACCATGAAATTGGGAAAAATTAAGCATTATAAATAGGATTATAAGTAACAGAAGTGATATTGTTTTTAAGTGCATGTTCAGGGAGTTTTCTAGAAAAGGAGTCTGGTCAAATTGTTTTTTTTTTTAATCAATATAAGTGGCAAGTTTGGGAATGATTTATGGACAAAAATGACTAAATTCAAGTTATGTATTTTGTAAGATGTTTAAAAAATAAAGTTGAGACCTAGAATTTAAGAAATTATAATTAAGTTATATGCGACTTCTTTCTTTTTGGAAGTTGGGCTTTTTTTGGGAAATTTTGGTCAGAATTTGGGGAAAAAACGTGCATTTTTGCGATTGGGAAGCAGCCGAAATTCGGCTGTAAATTTGAGCAAAAAAAATCACTGTACTAAGTCAAAAAAGGGCCATAATTTCGTAAAAATGATAACCAGAGTTATGCAACTTGTCCTTTACTGTCCCCTTATGATAGTTTGCGAGTGTTCCAAGTATGAAAGCAATATCTATGATACTTAAGGGGTAAAGTGGACCAAAACACAAAACTTAACCAAATTTTCAAGTATAAAGGGCCCATAATTCCGTCAAAATGCCAGTCAGAGTTACATAACTTGGCCTGCACAGTCCCCTTACAATAGTTAGTAAGTGTTGCAAGTATGAAAGCAATAGCTTTGATACTTTAGGAAAAAAGTGGACCTAAACACAAAACTTAACCAAATTTTCAATTTTCTAAGTATAAAAAGGGCACATAATTCTGTCAAAATGCCAGTCAGAGTTACATAACTTTGCCTGCACAGTCCCCTTATGATAGTTAGTAAGTGTTGCAAGTATGAAAGCCATAGCTTTGATACTTAAGGAATAAAATGGACCTTAACACAAAACTTAACCAATATTTTCAATTTTCCAAGTATAAAAAGGGCACATAATTCGTCAAAATGCAAGCCAGAGTTATCTAACTTTGCCTGCCCAGTCCCCTCATGATAGTAAGTAAGTGTACCAAGTTTGAATGCAATAGCATTGATACTTTATGAGAAAAGTGGACCTAAACGCAAAACTTAACCGGACGCCGACGCCAAGGTGATGACAATGGCTCATTTTTTTTTCTCCAAAAAATAGATGAGCTAATAAGTTGCTAAAATGGCTTCCATTACTGTATGACACAGAATGATCATAATATACTTTATCATAAGTAAAAATAAAACTATCACAATTAAATTGGGATTTCATGAAAAAGGGGATTGTCTCTAAAATCTTCAATTTGTGTGGGTCTTTAGAACTGAAATCAAGATGCCAAAAGACAGAACGTTCTTGTGCCTACACAGTAAGGCCTTTCAAGATGACCACATTTATAAGTTGACTGCCGTCATTGACAATGAACATACCTCACTAGTGCGCAAGATGATCCTGTACTGGAACAGTCCTGGTTCTGACTTGCCCAGGTTGTTCCCTCGCTCCTCTAACTTCTCCCGCTTAACACTGACAGCCAAAGGACCAAAGTTGTCATCAATGCCAAAGTAGTTTTGGTGTTCTGAAAAAGGAAGTTAAGTTAACCGTTTTCCACCTAAATATCCATCTTGACGGGTTTGTTGTTCCTTATAACAACAAATTGTTTTAAAGACCTTTCTTAATACAGTACACTCCACGCGTTTTCCCCAATTTCCCTCCATACTCCGCGGGTTTCGACCTGGAGGGAGATTAAGAAAATCCCGCTATACGCGGCGTTTGCATGATTTTGGACGCGGCGGTTAACGATCGGCAAAACTGATAAGCCGACGCGGCGGCCCTCGGCGTTGGCAACGCGGGGGAAACTCCGCGTTTTACGAGATAACGATCAATTTAATTTTGTTTGACTTCCTGATTTTCAAATAAAATTACATTTATTACAAGTACATACATGTACATGTAGTATAATATTTACAATTAAAAAAAACCAACCAAGATAGATCGATCCCGACGTGGTTGTAGAAGTAGTTGTTGTTGTATAGAAAACTCGTTGATTTACGACACACAAAACGTCGTCTTTTAACTAATACTTACCAATTAATATAAACACAGTTTGCAACATTGTTTTTATTTTGATAATTTAATCCAAAGTTTTCATGTTAGCAGGTGATTTTCTATACTGAACATGTATACAAATGACCAAGGACCCTAAAAATCTCGGAAATCTGTGTGAATTGACAGTTTGACGTAATCAAAGAAAAGCCACTTCCTGTCTAAAGGCATAACTTACTCAAGTGAACACGTTCAACGAATGCATAAAGAATGATTTTAATTGTCGGAACAAAGTCAATTCTCTGCTCGCTAATGCATTGATTTTCTCTTTGTTTGTAGGTTATTCCATTGATTGCTTAAAGGTGGTAACTATTGACTTGATAATTGCATTTAATATTCACAGTTGTATTCTTGTTGCGTCGACATTCTAAACAATGTTTACCAGTAATTATGGACCAAATCGGCAGAGTGACATTCACACATGTTAATCCGTTTTGTCAAAACACCGCAGACAGCAGTCTACACAATTGGTCAGTAGACAAGCTTTCATGTTTTCATAACGTCAAACACTTAAAATCCAGTTCCGCCCAGATGTCTTCTTTATTCAGTTTACAGTACAATTAGTGTTAAAATAATTACTCTACTAAAATACCGTAACGATACAGATTCGGCGTGTTCGATTTGAAATTATTTTAGAGGAAATATCAACTTATTCGCGATATAATCTCGTTAATAAATACCAAAGAAACTTTTAACCGAAATCAACAAAATTTAATGTTCTCTGCGCTACAAAGTTTGTATCAAAAAAATCAATACACGCACGCTTTGCAGGAGTATACATTGTACCTTGACCTTGTACATTGCAGCATAATTTTCGCGCGCTTTTGTCGGGAAATATATACATGATGACTGTATATTAGAAGCATTTGTAAACGTCGTGTTAACAATTAAAAATCGTAGTGTGTTTCGGATTACTAATTATTATTCTCATTTGGAAATTTTACGGAACATTATTCTTGTGTCATATGTGTTATGATTTAAATATTAATTTGTCAAATGTATTATATTAGACTAATTCATATTGTAGACGTACCTGTGAATTAAAAAACATAATTTGTATACGTATTAATTTTCTATACAATTATCTTTTTTATACATGTACTACAGTATTTAAACAATTTATTATAACAATGTTTTTATTTTTTGGCATGCCAAGTAGCACACTGCTAACGCGGCGTTGCGCGGCGATCACTGATAAGAACGGAAAGTGTCTGCATTTACCGACTAGCCTAAAGTAATACACGCCGCGGGAATTAGCGAACGCGGCGTAACGCCGAGCGTTTTATTGAGTTCACCTCGCTCTTCCAACGCCGCGTGAACACTCGCTAGCAAAAAAAAACCCGCGGAGGGAGCGCGTTTTTTGGGGAAAACGCGTGGAGTGTACTGTAGGTTCAAGTTTTAAAAGCTTTATTTCAAATGAGAAATGGAATAGTTCCTTTAAATGTGTTTCTTATTCCTTTTTTTTCTGGCATAATAAATTTGTTGAGTTAAATTACGTTATTTGGTGCGTCATTACTCTTCAAGAAAAAAACAACTATAAAGTGATTGATATATATTTCATAATTGGTTTAACTCTTTCCCGCATAGATACATAAACTCCTGACTCAAATTATTCCCCTATACATCCGTATCAATCGGATTCTTACTGCATACTTATGACTTGTCCCGTCTCTAGTTGTTGACAGAAAATCCTGTATATTCCATTTTTAAAAGCAAATTCTGGTAAATATTTACTACAAAAGTGCTCAAGAATTTCATAAACACAATTGTGCGCCACTTTTTTTAAAGTATCAAATGAATTTCCGCATTCATGAATATTTAAAGATTTGATGCAATAGACGTTTATTCGGGACATGGGTATTCTCACTGAACATGCATACATCACTTGACACGTTGTGTGTGTTTTTATTTAACAATCAATACAACCATGCTTTTCATGCAGATGGCGTGACGTTGTACATCAGGGGACAAAAATTCCACTCGTCCACTCGTATTGACGAGTGAAATCTTGAAAGGACGAGTGAATTTCCCTAAAGCTCTCGTCCTACAGGACGAGTGAGAAAAAAAACTGATGTTAAAATACGTATTTTCTGACCAGTAAGACTCTTTTTCATTAAATAAAATCATTTCTTAAAGCATATCTATTCCGAAAGTAGAACGCGAATGAACCGGAAATCGTAATTGTAAATTTCATACAGCAGGTGCGCGTTGTTATGCGAGACTGTGTCCCGAGTAAATATTGGCTTTTTGGTGTAAACATTGCGCGTCCATGTTGACAGGGAACCATCTGACTTCATTCACTGTAAGTTTTAATTTTTTTTTTAAATTATTTTACTGCGAAGTACGGTTTTAAACCAGTCTGAATTTCATCTGAAAAATGTCTGACATACGAGCGTTCTTTAAAGGGGGCAGGAGCGATGTTCAACCATCCGAAATGGAAAGCACGCAAGCATTAGAAAAAGGAAAAAACAAATTTGTCTTCATTTATTTATTTTGTGTTCCTCATAAATAAAGTAAGATAACATTTCTTCTGTGATCAGCTGGCATGAATAACTAAGTAAGCAGCATTTTAGCAGTGATATAGGAAACATTGTTAGTCATATCAGTCCTTTGCAATCTTCTTTCACACATATTTGAAGGACAAGTGCATGTGTTTGCAGGACGAGTGAAAATTTTAATTCACTTGTCCTGCAGGACGAGTGCAATTTATAAATATTTTTGTCCCCTGTACATGTTGCAATTTTCACGCACTTTTGATTGACACAAAGGATCAACACAAAATACACAAGCCATGTTCATTTCAAGCTAGAATTCGTTAACATGGCTTTGACAATAACACTCGAAAGTGTGATTATTCATTTTAGAATTCAGCAAATCATATAAAGCTGTGTTTTATAAATTCAACGATAATTTGCTACAACTCTTTAGTAATTGAATTTATATTTTTACATTAATATGCAAGAAATTAAAAATTTCCACAAGAGGATTACACCCAATTGCCATCAATTGTCTTCTAAGTAACTTGCCAAAATTTCAACATGGAAGCAGAGCTCCAGATAAGGGTCGTATTTTCGTAATTACGAATTATTTTCAAGTCCGTTACGTATTTATTTTAGAATCTTTTTGTACCATTAAGAATTACAAAATCAAGTTACGAATATTATTTTTTAATTGGTTTGTATCGATTTTTATTGAGTTCTTTTCGCGTATTAAAGATCTTTGCGGTGCTTATATAGAATGGTTATCAGGTTTGTTTAACAAAGCGCATTTTTTCCAATAAAAGCGCAGTATACAGTCTATCTGTCAAAAAACAATGGCGGCGCCCAGGGAGCGCCCTAAAAAACTGCAAAGCGTCCAAAAACACGCTTTTAACATATTGAACGCAAAGTGAGCCGAAGTTAAATGTTTAGAAAGACATTATAGAAAAGATCTTATACGATGTTATATGTTCAGTTGCCGACACAGTCTGAAAAGCTAAACAAAAACGCGACACGACGGGTCCAAACTGAAACACACAAAAAATATTGAACGAGTGGAAGGGACAAGTCCCGTGGCCAATCGTTGAAAAGATTGAAGGGGAGACCCGTGTTAAATGTGAAATATGTAAAAATTCATCTAAGGCATGCAATCTAAACACAGTTTGAGCATATGAAGGTATTGGAAAAATAAAATTGTATAATACTGAAAAGACACTGTTGAACTCGTATAAATAAAGTTGCTAGTATGTTTATTTTGATTTTTTTGCACAAAAATAACCATTATTATTTATATTTAGGTCATTTAGAAAAAATAAGAATTATTTTCCAAAACTTAGTAGTAACGTTAAGAATAAAATTTCAGAGTTAAGAATTCTTTTTGAAAATCTGGTAGTAATTTAAGAATTTCACAAAACCTTATCTGGAGCTCTGTGGAAGTGTTAAGTTTGTTAACGGTAGGGACTGATGAACTGTGTGGAAGGTAAAGCAAAGCCAACACACTGCCACAAAACCTCACACTTATGGCAATTACGTCACTCGTGGTCTGCATGATTTTTCTGCAGGTATCATTGGCCAATATCAATTTTCCAAAACTACCACGCTCCACCTTAAGAGGCTTTAGTTGGGTAACATCTCTGTTGACAGAGACAGTAAATCGGTATTGTTTTTTTTCGGAGGAGCCCATAATTTTATCACTTTGATCTTAAGAATGGCTAATTGCAGCTTCTGAACAAATACACTGATTGGAAAATTACAAGTGCCTCACGGCACTGATTTTGAAATTAAAGTGCACAGGTGAGGGACTGTTTAATTGGCTGTGTAATACACTGTATTGCTAAATGTATTTTTTTAATTAGCCAAAACGAATCTAGAAACATCAACTAATTTTTATTTGTGCAATATTCAAGAACTTAACAAACATCATAACTAATAGGATTTCTTACATCCTTGATTGAAGTGGATGATAAAAATTTAGAGATTTTTTTGCCCATTATGTCCTTGCAACATGGTTTAATAAGCAGCATCAAAGAACTTTATACAATAAATAATGCAGTGTTAATAATTAAAGAACCCAGGGTCTCTATGTACCCTTATCTCAAAACTGCACTTGATATTCTACTTCTTGCTAAATTTAAGTTAACAGTCTTTAGTTATAAGTGCAAAATACAAAAGGTTATAAACAATCATTTAGACTATAGTTGCTCACATTACCAGGGCTCAACATTAACCTCAAAACCAACTTGCCCTGCCGGGCAAGCACTTAGAAAATCTACTTGCCCTGAACGTTAAGCCACTTGCCCAAAAATGAAACATCACATTAACTGTAAACCTCATATTTTTTAATAAAGATCAAAATGATACACCACAAAACCTTTTTTATTTTTGCACATTTAACAAAATGATTACAGCAATTTAAGTCTAATTAAAGTCTAAATTTAATGCTCTTTGTTCTTTTTTGCACTTGCCTGGGCGGACAACTAGATTATAAAATAACTTGCCCGGACCCAACTTTTACTTGCCAGGGGCAATAGGACAACTGTTAATGTTGAGCCCTGATTACATTTGTTCTTTCTATGTTTCTAAAAAAATTCTAATAAATTGGAAAAACAAGTTTTCTGATAAAATGTAGGGATCCAAAATAAAATTTCAATTTTCAATTTAATTTTACAATTTTAGCATGCTCAGCCTCTATCATGTTACTACATGTAAAATGTCAGACTTCATTGCAAATTAATGCTGAACTGCTGTGGTATTCTAAATATGTTCAGTAAAGCAGGAAATGGAGTAAGGGTATCATCCTTTATTATTGTTCAATTTTATTTATTCACAGGAAAGGAAAGAAAATAACAGAATTCGTCTGACCATTTATATGAAAGTCAACTAGACATCATATAGATACAACTTCTGACCAAGTTTGGTGAAGATCGGATGAAAACTTCTTGAATTAGAGAGCGGACACGGACCGACCGACAGACAGACAAGTTCACTCCTATATACCCCCCTTAACTTTGTTTGTGGGGGTATAATTATTACCCGTTAACCTGCAAGCAGCGCTTTTACAATTACATACATCAACACTAATTTCCCAAATTCAGTAAAAACGCTGCGAATTTTCCCAATCTAAATGGACCCGACCCCATTACCAAAATGGTGAAAACAATACTGCCAGAGAAGTCGGAGGAAACCCACCTGTCCCATAAGGTAGCGACCAACAAAACTCACATACCCACAGAGCGGGCATGGCACCCATGTCTCATAGGTGAAAAGCAAGTGTACCAACCACAGTGCTATCCGCAGCGATTTTCCTCCTTCTTTATAAAGTACCGGTAAACGGTACTTTCCCAATCGAACGAAAATTCCCAAATTCCCAAAACGGTACTTTCCCAATCGAGCGAAAATTCCCAAATTCCCAATCGGCATCTGGAAAAATCCCAATCAGCGTCCGAATTTTTTCTCAAAACGATAGAAAGTTTCGTAAAAAAACAACTTTCGGCGAGCGAACAAAGAAAATCGTATAGTTGTGTGTAACCACGCGCTCGATTAATTTCGGGTTTCATTATTCAGCGCATTCAATCAATAGAGTTGTTACTGTTTCCGGTTCTTTTGCCAGGCAGCCAGCGTACTGTTTTACGTAGGTTTGTAACCTTATCGTAGTTTGAAATGAGTCATAATAGCAAATATTATGCCAAAAAACCAATCGGAACCATCTATCACAGGACACATTGACAGCAATAATGATGCTGTGCAGGGCGGGATGCAAGCAACTGAGTGATGATCAAACATCAAAGATTGTTGAAATTTTCACAAAAATGAAAGAGAGAGACATTGCTTTAAAAGAGATTAAAACAACTAGTAATTGATTTGGTGTGTTCTTTATAATATTTTGTTATTTATATAAACTTTATAACTTAATGGTCATTAAGGCATGCCTGCAAATGATTATTTAAATGGGTATGTTCAATTAAGTATGAACTGTATGATGTATTCAATAAGACCCAAACTTCACGACGCGATTTTCCCAATTTCAGAATTTCACGACTCGATTTTTCCCAATTTTGAGGTTTTCACGACTCAATTTTTCCCAATCGGACCGGTACGGGTACTTTTCCCAATTGGACAAGGAAAATCGCTGATCCGGGACAGAGATTAACCCTTTGCATGCTGGGAAATTTGTCGTCTGCTAAAATGTCGTCTGCAGAATTTCTAAAATTAGCATTTTCTTCGATTTTTTTCAAAGAATACTATTAGAATAGCAAACAGTTTGGATCCTGATGAGACGCCACGTTCTGTGGCATCTCATCTGGATCCAAACTGTTTGCAAAGGCCTTTAAAATTCAGCTCCAGCGCTTTAAGGGTTAACATTGTCTTATGTGATAACATAGCCTGATACATGGGCCTATATCACAAATATGGCATGTGCATATACAAACAATCTATACAACAGATTCTACACATCTGTGCAATACCATGATGCATTTCATCTGGAGACTGGATCAATAAGAAATACCATAAATCCGACCCATGTTATCTTTAATTAGATGTTTACCATGAAACCTGACCCAATCACAGGAATACTTTCACATGCCTGAATGAATCAAATACCAAACATAATTGAAAACACCAGAAGTATTTGTCAGTTTCAGAATGTATTGGCAGTTTTATATTTCCTTTTCAACCCAAAACATTGTTAATTGACCATAAAAATCAATACAGATTTGCATTACTCCAAAGTCCTTAAAGCATTAAAGAAGCCAATTTATTTTTCACAGTAATTTCACTGAAAATTTGAAGCCATAACCCATGAAAACCCAGATTTATTAAGTTCTGATACTAAATGGAGAAAACTAAGTTCCTTGTTTCCCTACAGATGTGATATTTTAATGGAAGAAATCCATGTTGGTGAATGCCAGTAATCTTGAGAGTATGTAAACAATGATATTTCATTAGTCTTGACATGGCATTAAAGACACACATTTTATAAATGTAGTGTTTAAAATGCAATTGCATTCAAATTGCCTCCGTGTTAACATATTATCACTTTTTTATCATAATAACAATTAACCTAAACCTCAATTATCCCCACGCTTTTTGAAAAAAAGGTGGGGATATTGTGGTGATCTCCGCCGTCCGTCCGTCCGTCTGTCCGTCCGTCTGTCCGTCCGTCCTGGCCACTATCTCCTCCTACACTAAAAGCACTAGAACCTTGAAATTTACACACATGGTAGCTATGAGCATATGTGCGACGGTGCACTATTTGGAATTTTGATCTGACCCCTGGGTCAAAAGTTATAGGGGTTGGGGTGGGGCCGCGTCAGAAATTATCACTCATTTTTTTAGGTTATTTTACATTTACTTCTTTATTTCTACACCGATTCACTTCAAATTGATACTGGACCTCACCTATGACAATACGGTCAATCTCAACCATGCATGGCCCCATTCCCAACCCTGGGGCGCCCCGCCCACATAGGCCACACCCACCAAAAATTTCCATTTACTATAATTTTTTCATTTCTACACGGATTCACTTCAAATTGATACTGAACTTTTGTTATGACATTAGGGTCAATCTCAACAATGCAAGGCCCCAATCCCAACCCTGGGGCGCCCGCCCACATAGGCCACACCCACCAAAAAAATCCATTTACTATAAAAAAAATTTAGGTTATTTTACATTAACTTCTTCATTTCTACACTGGTTCACTTCAAATTGATACTGAACCTCTCTTATGACAAAACGGTCAAACTCAACTATGCATGGCCCCGTTGCCAACCCTGGGGCGCCACGCCCACATAGACCACACCCGCCCAAAATTGCCTTTTACTATAATTTCTTCATTAATACACTGATTCACTTCAAATTGATACTGAACCTCTCTTATGACAATACGGTCAATCTCAACTATGCATGGCCCCATTACCAACCCTGGCGCACCCCGCCCACATAGGCCACACCCTCCCAAAATTGCCTTTTACTATAACTTCTTTATTTTTACACCCATTCACTTCTAATTGATACTGAACTTCTCTTATGACAATACAGTCAATCTCAACTATGCATGGCCCCATGATCAACCCTGGGGCGCCCTTGGGTCAAACATGCGGCGTGGGGATACGCGTCGGCCTCTGCCGCGCCATTTCTAGTTTAAGTCTGTAATGGATAGCTGATTAACCACCATAGTAGATTAATATTCAGCTTAGGGTGATTCTTGGTTTGTTTTTTAATGCCATGAAAATGTTCTTTTTTTCAAGTTGCTTTTAGTAGTTAACTATCAATAGCAGTGCAGAATCTCATTTTAAAACTTCCTAAATAAAATATTTGCTCTCATTGAATAAACAAATCATGATGGTTAACTTACAATTACCATATGTGTCTTGTTCTGACAAAACTGGGCATAATGCATGTGCGTAAAGTGCCGTCCCAGATTAGCCTGTGCAGTCCGCACAGGCTTATCAGGGACGACACTTTCCGCTTAAACTTGATTTTCGGTAAGAAGGGACTTCCTTCAAACTAAAAATACAATAAAAGCGGACTGCACAGGCTAATCTGGGATGACACTTTACGCACAAGCATTAAGCCCAGTTTTCTCAGAACAAGACTCGTATATATGCCACACAATTGTACAATAGAAAAAGACTACTTCGATTAACAACAAGCAGCGATTTTCCTCCTTCTTTATAAAGTACCGGTAAACGGTACTTTCCCAATCGAACGAAAATTCCCAAATTCCCAAAACGGTACTTTCCCAATCAAGCGAAAATTCCCAAATTCCCAATCGGCATCTGGAAAAATCCCAATCAGCGTCCGAATTTTTTCTCAAAACGATAGAAAGTTTCGTAAAAAACCAACTTTCGGCGAGCGAACAAAGAAAATCGTATAGTTGTGTGTAACCACGCGCTCGATTAATTTCGGGTTTTATTATTCAGCGCATTCAATCAATAGAGTTGTTACTGTTTCCGGTTCTTTTGCCAGGCAGCCAGCGTACTGTTTTACGTCGGTTTGTAACCTTATCGCAGTTTGAAATGAGTCATAATAGCAAATATTATGCCAAAAAACCAATCGGAACCATCTATCACAGGACACATTGACAGCAATAATGATGCTGTGCAGGGAGGGATGCAAGCAACTGAGTGATGATCAAACATCAAAGATTGTTGAAATTTTCACAAAAATGAAAGAGAGAGACATTGCTTTAAAAGAGATTAAAACAACTAGTAATTGATTTGGTGTGTTCTTTATAATATTTTGTTATTTATATAAACTTTATAACTTAATGGTCATTAAGGCATGCCTGCAAATGATTATTTAAATGGGTATGTTCAATTAAGTATGAACTGTATGATGTATTCAATAAGACCCAAACTTCACGACGCGATTTTCCCAATTTCAGGATTTCACGACTCGATTTTTCCCAATTTTGAGGTTTTCACGACTCAATTTTTCCCAATCGGACCGGTACGGGTACTTTTCCCAATTGGACAAGGAAAATCGCTGACAAGAAGTTACAGAACTCACCCTGGTTGTAGAAGAAGTGTCTGTAGTAGTTCGCCCCAGTGTCAACATATTCGATCACATGACCTCGATGTTTCGTATGCGGCGGTATGATGTGACCACCAGAGGTTGGGGAACAATCCAGAATTGTTATGCCACAACAATCCGGGGAACGGTTCATAATTATTGCACTGTTAGTTTGGATTCTATCAAGCTGAACGTCTTTTGAAGCTGTGCTCTGTGTTAATCCAATAATTCTGTCCTCTTCTCCACCGATTTCATTACGGAAGAAAGAACACGAGTGTACAAGGTCGTTACTATGACCATCGCCATTGTCAACAATATCGGGAGTTTCAGCGTCCCCGGCGAAACTCTCCCGAGTTCCAGAGGCCGCTGATGCACCAGTTGAAATGTTACTAAAATTTGTCACTGATTTTTTTCTATTCACTACTTTATTTATATCAAAGGCAACACTTTGACTGTCGTAATGCACGAAAGCTTTCCGCCTGAACCTATCATCACCCTTGATTTCTAGGTCAGGCCCAGCGTCACTGTTTTTCCCACCTTGTTCGTTATCGTTCTTTCCACGAAAGCGTTTTAAAACCCCTGAACCAACATCAGGGGTAATGGACTTAGAACGCAGCTTTCGATCTTTCTTCCGACTAAGCGGACTCTGTCCACCAGCGTCCACACTATCCACTGAAAGTGGACGGTTATTTATTACTGACCCGTTGGCAATTTGTTCCAAGTTTCTCATAAAAGTCTGATCCTTGTCCTCAGCCTTAGGGCCTCTCAATACTTCCTGAAGTTTGGACGGGGCTGGACTTCGCTGGTCTGTATTTGAAGGCTTCAAATTTTCCACCATCTTAAAGAAGCTATCACTACTCGTGCTAGCATTCATAATGTCTAGTGAGGAAGTACTTCCATAGGCCTTACGCATTTTCACGTGAGTGTCCAAGTTGTCAACATTTATATATTCTAAGCTCTCTTCTAAATTGCTGTTACTCCTATGCAGACCACGGCTGTACCGTTTCTTTGACCCAGTGTGATGTTCACGAGGTACTTGTCTGTTATTTGGAACAAAATAATCATTATTACTGCTGCCATTGCCAAAATGTTCGCGCTGTCGTAAAGAATCTGTTCCGTGCACTGTAGCCCTATGACCGCCTCGTACAAAGTGTGAATCCCCACTGGTATCATAGGAATATGCCTGGGCACTGTAGCGCCCTTCTAAGTTCACATTTTTACTCTCATACTGAGAATGATACCCATTACTTTGCTCGTGCTGGTCTCGTAAATCTCGGACGTCCTGTCGGTCACGATTATTTCTCTTCGGCAACTCTGGTTTGTTTTGAATCTTCACTTGCTTGTGATAGTAATCCACGGCTTGCTTTGCCCGATACTGGGCAGTTTCTTGTGACATTGGACCGGTGAATGGAGGAATCAGCTCTTCGGACATACTCACACCGCTCAAATTTCATTTGAATCCACAGAACAATTGTATTAATTATAACACTGACTATAACAAACACAACTACGTTTAAAAAAATTCAAATTTCCTCTGGTAATCCTTAGAAGCATGAGCTTAACACACAAATTTCCAGACAATTACTACTGACTTGAGTGTAAATTTTTGTTTAAAATGACCTTGTTGGAACTTCAATATCACATTCAATCTTAAAATGTTTAAAAACAAAACAAACCCTGTACATATAAATTTTTTCACAATAACTTGCTATTAAAGCATGATAAAACCCCTTGAGAACATTTTTGCATATGAAATTTTTTCACAGGAACTGGTTTTAATGATGGCACCTGGTTAACTTAAAAGCTTGCAAACCCCTATTCTTCCCCTGTAAAATCATAAACAACCCCATGTGGTCCCTATTAAAATCCATTACTCCACCTAATGCTCAATAAGACTCCATTCAATCACTGGCACAAGTCATCTTTCAAGATGAGAGCATGAAATAACACTGCATTCTTTCATAGGAGCAGATGAGAGCATGAAATAACACTGCATTCTTTCATAGGAGCAGATGAGAGCATGAAATAACACTGCATTCTTTCATAGGAGCACTTCAGATTTTCAAGAATCTTCATTTTCTAATCAAATATCTAATGTTGTTTTTTGCATCCTCAACATACTCAGCTTAGATATTTACCAACGATTCAAGAAGACAGCTGTCTATTTATCAATAAAGTTAAGTAAATACTGAATTTTCCCATCCACAGATTCCCAAGCGCTTCTTGCATCTGGATTTCATCCATGGCATAAAGTTGCTTGCATCTCCATCTGGATCACTTCAATATGCCTTCCCGGCACATTTGAATTTTTAATCATCTGAATAATTTGCTCCTATTGTTGGTTTTCTTTATTCAAATTGATAGCTGGATTTAATTCAGGCTTCAGAAGAGGGCTAGAGCTCACCAGATATCACACAAGTTCACGCTGCACCTGTAAATAGAAAATAAAACGAAATAATTAACATGAACACCTTCTTTTTATACTTGAATCCCGGTATATACTAGGCAGTTTATTGAAACATTCTATAATAAACTTCATTGACAATTTTTTTTATACAAAATTGTACTTCCTAAATGACCTCTTTAACAGTTTAACAATTTTCTAAACCAAATAACGGCAAAAACTTGAAACCTGAAAATCAAAAGAACTAATTTAATTTTCGACCTATCAATGCTATAAAATGACTTTTATAAAGATATACTGTCATCTTGAAAACTTAACTTATACTTAGCTGACACACGTTATCTTAAATATTAATTGACACGACTGTTTTGTAATAAGAGCTACGAATCCCTTACAACATCATACCATACCATAATACAACAATGTGTACAATACAACACTGTCATGTTAATGTTTAACAAGCAAGAATAATGCCTATACCCTGGAGCAACAACATGTACTGGCTTTCTGACTTAGTTGTTTTAAATGGCCAGTGTTGGGCACACAATGTAAATGACTAGCAATCTGAGATTGTCATCAAGTTTGCAATAGAAATCTGCCCTAAGCTATGTGCAGAACCAGTAAAAGAGACTGACTGGCCTTGCCGGCCAGAGAAAAAGAAGGAAGGAATTGGCTATCTATCAATAACTTCACACTACATGGCATTGGCTTTTCCAAACTAAGTCTGAGAAATATTCTGATACAGCTCTTTTCATGTAGTCAGCGCATATTTTAAGATTCATAATACATAATAAGTAATAGCCATGTTTGGCAAATCAAATTGCAAAATAATTAGCGGAAATTTTATGGCATCTGGAAATCTGTACCCAGAGTATGTCCATTTATGTGATTATTGTCATCTGTTCGGTTTCTCTTTTAAATGTCTCTTGCATCCCTATTATTTTATATTCATCCCTTGATAAAAAATATTAAACAATATTGTCTTCTGACATTGCATATTTATGAATCAAATACTTGTTAATGTCATACAGCAAAATTGGTCCAAGAGGAAGCCATAAAACTCCTGTTGTCTAACCAGATGTCTGGGACAAGAATGGCAAAAATGTTGTATGTCTGACACATTAATGAAACACAAAATTTAATGGCTTTTATTTCATTTAGAACTGAACAGAACAGAACACATAACTACTATATCAACCTACATCATCTAGAATGCATTCTTAATACCAGAACCTTTAACTTAAAAGCTTGATCTAAATAAATTAAGAATAGCTAATAATAACAATACGTTTTTATTTATTTAATTCTCAAAAGACATTCTAACTTTTTAAAAAGTTTTATTGACGACTACAAATATATATTTACACCTAAACTGCTCCTAATTTATTATCATGTTCACAACACAAGATCATAAAATTCATTTTTTATCCTTCAAGTATTGAAAAGTCTTAAATGCTTACAAATATGTAAATACTTATAAATATTAATACACAGATTTTCACAAACCTTCACATTTGCATGAAATCCAAGAAGCACCTGAGACTAAATATTGAAATCCTACATAATCCAAGCAGATCTGCCATAAAGATGTTAATGCATAGAAGAAATCCTCAATTTCTAATTAAAACAAACTTAAGAATAGACCTGATGAAACTACAAAAATGTGACAACCTATTTAGGTCTGGCCTGTAGTATATGGCTCCAGCCTAATGCAATAAAAGCACAGTTGAAAGAATGTGAACTTTCCAACTGGCGGGTTATATCGTCCTTTATCAATATTTGAGCGTGGCAAATTCAGACCACCACATTTGAAGTAACCTTGTCAAATAGAGTCCATACAGAGTTGTACACTTATCAGAAATTCCTTTCATATCAAATCCCTAATGACAATATTTTATCAGCGTATTGAGAAATTTATGACAATTTATGAATCATTCATTTCATGTCAACAATGGTTGACAAGTTTTCGCTAATGACCAGTTTTACACCTTTATCAATAAACTGGGTTGTTGGGCTTGCCAAAAGTGGGTTTAGGATGCCTTATCCATAATTATTGAAAATAAGATTCTTAATCCAATGCAATATTACAACAAGAGCTGTCACCATAGGATGACTTATGCCCTCTATAAACGCTTGATAGAAGTTATGAGTTTTTTTCGAAACCTAAACACAGATTTCGAAACCTAAACGCGGACCCTAAGTTCAAGGTCAAGGTCACAGGGGTCAAAATATGTGTGCATATGGAAAGGCCTTGTTCGTATATACATGCATACCAAATATGAAGGTTATATCTCAAGGGACATCGAAGTTATGAGCATTTTTCGAAACCTAAACGCAGATTTCGAAACCTAAACGCGGTCCCTAAGTTCAAGGTCAAGGTCACAGGGGTAAACATTTTTGTGCGTATGGAAAGGCCTTGTCCATATACACATGCATACCAAATATGAAGGTTATATCTCAAGGGACATAGAAGCTATGAGCATTTTTCGAAACCTAAACGCAAAGTGTGACGGAAAGACAGACGGACAGTCCGATAACTATATGCCACCTTTTCTTCGAAAAGGGGGCATACAAAATTGTGTGAATTGCACAGTAGTTTCATGATATTGGATAGGCAACCAGTAGTGAACTGCATGTTTTAACACTGGTATTTAAATTGGAATGCAGGATGCTAGTTATTACATGTTTGGGAAATACTGGTACCAGTGGAAAAAGTCCAATCCAGGGAATAGATCAATCTGCATTAACGCAACTTTGAGGGCGGCCATGCAAACATTTCATAAACTTTGTAATCTGAAACTTTGAACTCATTCAACAAGCTGTTCAATGATAAATACTGTATTCTACTTTTTATGTCCCCCACTATAGTAGTGGGAGACATATTGTTTTTGCCCTGTCTGTTGACTGGTTGGTCTGTTGGTTGGTTGGTTGGTTGGTTGGTTGGTCTGTTGGTTGGTTTGCGCCAACTTAAACATTTTGCAATAACTTTTGCTATATTGAAGATAGCAACTTCATATTTGGCATGCATGTGTATCTCATGAAGCTGCACATTTTGAGTGGTGAAAGGTCAAGGTCAAGGTCATCCTTCAAGGTCAGAGGTCAAATATATGTGGCCAAAATCGCTCATTTTATGAATTCTTTTGCAATATTGAAGATAGCAACTTCATATTTGGCATGCATGTGTATCTCATGGAGCTGCACATTTTGAGTGGTGAAAGGTCAAGGTCATTTTTCAAGGTCAAAGGTCAAATATATGTGGCCCAAATGCTTATTTTATGAATACTTTTGCAATATTGAAGATAGCAACTTGATATTTGGCATGCATGTGTATCTCATGGAGCTGCACATTTTGAGTGGTGAAAGGTCAAGGTCATTCTTCAAGGTCAGAGGTCAAATATATGTGGCCCAAATCGCTTATTTTATGAATACTTTTGCAATATTGAAGATAGCAACTTGATATTTGGCATGCATGTGTATCTCATGGAGCTGCACATTTTGAGTGGTGAAAGGTCAAGGTCAAGATCATCCTTCAAGGTCAAATATATGGGTCAAAATTGCTCATGTAATGTCACTTCTGCAATATTGAAGCTAGCAATTTAATATTTGAAATGCGTGTGTATCTCAATGAGCTGCACATTTTTAGTGGTGAAGGGTCAAGGTCAAGGCCATCCTTCAAGGTCAAACGTCATATAGGGGAACATTGTGTTTCACAAACACATCTTGTTTAACTATAAATCAGCATATAAAAAAAATCTTTTATAATGTTTTTACTTATAATCCTATTGCATACTTTTGAAACAATTTAATCTATACACATCACCTTAATACCATCTCTATTTTTGTACAGGTACATGTTTTATACTTATTATGATGTGTTCTGTCCATGAGTAATGATGGCTGGTCAGTGGAGTGGTCAGGTAAGGTGAGAGTGCATGTCAAGGCCAGCATGGTCAATCAATCATTCCTGTTTCCAGCTTGACCCCTAGGGGGGCTGACCAGTCATTCTGTTTATTTTAATACACAACCTCTCATGCATGGACAAAATTGGACACATGTCACGCCTTGTTTTGATAGGTGACTAGGTGAATAAATTCCTTGATGCACATCAGCTACACACATAGCGATAACATTTTAAGGGTCCTACACCACATAGGATTTATATTTTCAGGTTAAAAATGTGTAAAGCCTAGGGGCAAAATATAGGTACATGTTTTTTTCTGGTTAATTTATCATGAATGTTAAAAATACGAACTTAAGGACCCTAATGATTCAATTAAACAACATTACGGCTATATAAATCAATTTATGCAAATAAATGAAAACTTTAAATACAGGAAACCTTAGTTTTACTTCCAATAAAAAAAAAGTCTCTTTGTTAGACACATGTCACCCACAGGCTGGTACTAAAGTAAATAGCCCATTTCTGAGGTCAAAGTAATGTAAGGTTAAGTTATATGGGTGGCAAGGGATTCAGGGTTCGCACAGGGCTTGAAAAGTGCTTGAAAATGAGTCCTAGGCTTGAAAAGCCCTTGAACAAAGGTTGGCCTTGAAAAAGTGCTTGAAAAGTGCTTATTTCATGTAAAAAAGCCTTGAAAATGTTTATTTCTGCTCAAAATTACTTTTATCATCGCTTTAATTATTAACTTAAATCGTTCCTAAGGGAAATATTATGAAAATTTATCATAAATTCCTTCGCGCAAAAAGTTGAGTACGAAATATAAGCTTCGTACACTATTGAGTACGAAATGTTATGTGTACACGTCACAGATTATGTGTACTACGTCAGAGGTTCTTCGTTGTGATCAATTTTCGCGAGTGAAAATGCAGCAATGGGGAAGTGTCGTTTCAAACCAGGGTGGTTAACTGAATAGTCCTGGGTACAGAAAACATGACATTCGAAAAGCACATTGTCGAGAATGTATGAAGACCATTGATGTCGGGGGTATGGGGGAAAGCGCTTTGAAAAGCCACAAGAAAGGGGAAACCCACACAGAAAACATGAAATTGAGAATCAATGTGTTTGTTTGTAATAACTTTAAAAAGTAAATACATATGTGACACTCACTGAGTTAAGGATGGATATTAAAACATGTATTTGTATGTAATTAAATAACATGTATGAGTTAATATGGAATAAGTTTAATGAGTTTGAGCAATTAAATGACATTTACTGTGTTAATCTGATTTGAAAATGCATTTTTTTTTAAAGGAAACTAACGTACTGTTCTTGGCCTTGAAAATGAAAATTTGGCCTTAAAAAGTCCTTGAAAAGTGCTTGAATTTAGGTTTGGGATTTCTGTTTGAACCATGGGATTATGGTCTTAGTAAATAAAGATGTCAGAACAGTTTTTGAACATGACACAACCTTTGATCGAGCAAGGTGGACATTGGAGCAAACTTATTTTATGGCAAACTTTTGACAGAGACAATCATTTTCCGATGGACCACCCGATAGCAAGATGCAAAGGACATAATATAAATACTATATGCTGCCTTTTTGGGTGCATGAAAATAAATTTTAATTAATGCATCTGCAGTAAAAACATATTGTATACTACATGTATTATCAATTCCATAAGTTTACCTTTGTACTACAATACAATAGTATACATGATGAACATTCTACTCCCTCCGGAGCAACAGAGGACTCACTGTTATAATTTGAGTCATGTTCTGAGAAAACTTGGCTTAATGCATTTGCGTTAAGTGTCATCCCAGATTAGCCTGTGCAGTCCGCACAGGCTAATCTGGGACGACACTTTACGCACATGCATTAAGCCCAGTTTTCTCAGAACACGACTCATATGATTACATGAGTAAAACATGGAATAAAGTCTCATTTTCAGAAGGACAAAAAAGTCAATTCCACAAAGTATGCAAATAGACAATTTCTAAGCTCAACTATACACATTACACAACAACTGAAAATGCATGCTGCAGCTGCAAATGCACGTAAACTGTTTGATTTTTTTGTACAACAATTACCAGGCCTCCCAGCAAAGAATAGCTGCAGTGTTGGTCTGCCATCCACCTCGCCCCTGCCACAGTGAGTCACCAGGCAGTCATTAAATACCAAAGTAACATGAACCAGCAAATGTTCTACCAGTTTTCTCAAATACTTTTCAAACTGCATTATTAGCATCAGTTAATAAGTTGATAGCCATATGATCAAAGGGGTGAACTCATGGAGAATGTGGACACATTAACTACTCCCCAATGTCCGCTGCTGAACTATATTGTTTTAACAAGCACAAAACGCTTGCCATTGCATGTCAACTAGTCATTCTATTATAAGGATATCTCTATGGATCTTTCATGAAAGCAATATCATTTCATGCGCACTTTTTATGACTTTATTCTAAAAAATATATAACACTGATCAATATTTCTTCCATGTTTTTCAGTGTTTTTTCTCATGTGTCATTTAGTTGAATGGTATTGTTTTAAAATGGTTCATGGATTCAATCTTAGAGAAAGATATAGGATCATAAAAGGTAGAGAGTGCTGCCAAAAAGGGACAGGGTGCAAAGTTGGGCCAATGTGGTGACATTGTACCACTAATATTAAACAAGAAATGTATTTGTCAGAAACACAATGCCCCCTAATGTGCCGCTTTGATTTTTTTTGACCTTTGACCTTGAAGGATGACCTTGACCTTTCACCACTCAAAATGTGCAACTCCTTGATATACACATGCATGCCAAATATCAAGTTGCTACATTCAATATTGCAAAAGATATGAAAAAGGTTAAAGTTTTTGAAATTATTTTTTTGACCTTTGACCTTGAAGGATGACCTTGACCTTTCACCACTCAAAATGTGCAGCTCCATGAGATTCACATGCATGCCAAATATCAAGTTGCTACGTTCAATATAGCAAAAGTTATGAAGAAGGTTTAAGTTTTGGTTAAAGTTTTGGGACACACACACACACACACGGACACATACAATGACAGACAGGCCAAAAACACTATACCCCCGATCTTTCGATCCGGAGGCATAAAAAACAACAACATTTCTTAGTCTTTCATTTTAAATTGAGATTTTAAAACAAAGTTTTTTTATATTTCTCACTTTTGGAAGATAATTGCCTCAATTTTACAAAACTCTACATTAACAACTTTATAACCAATTCTACCATGTAACTTCATAACTCATATAATATATTATGCATTACCAGGTAAACATTACTGTCATACAAACATAAAGAAGTATTTTCTAATTTACATTCCTTTTAATCTTGATAGTAAACATAATCCTTTAATTATTAAAGCCTTAATTGATTTGCACCCATACAATATATCAGTGTGTTTTTTCATTCAAAATTGGGTCTGGTATTTGGCTTCATTCCCAATGACAAAAGGTATACATTTTTCTCAAATGGGCCCTTAAATTCCCAATTAAAGGTTTCAAAAATAAATAATGTATTAGATCTCAACATTTTGTTCATCTCCCATACAGATATATAGGTTAAACTTTAGTAAATATTATACTGAAAACACTTTTAATATTCAATTTTTAAGCTTTTATTAGCAAAGCAACAACAACACTTACTTGTATTTCCCAATTTTAGTCAAAACATTGAATATTTTCCCAATCCAAGTGACGCGGCCACATTCTCAAAATTGTGAAAAAACACACTGTTTAAGCTGTGTATTTTACCCCAATCAATTTAATGATGCATCAGCTGTAAAATTGCACAATAATTACACTTGATCTGTTACTGATAATAAATGCGAAAATTGAAGAATGGTTAGTCATTCATGTAGAAACAAGCTACATTAACTAGTATAATTTGCATACTTTGAATGAATTTTCCACACTGGTTCCCACTCTTTTTTTAAATACAAGGAAGGTGTTCATTGAAACATGACATGCTCCAAAGTATTCCTCAGACATTTATGTACTGAAGAGGATAAATGAGAACATAGACTATTTTTTCATCTTTAACCCACAACCAGCATTACCAGCCACCACCGGTTATGAAATTTGAAATATTCAGACATAAGTTTGCCAAAGAAACAAGAGCAAGCTAACCATTTATGCCTAGTGTCTAGAAAAAAGGCCTTGGCAAACAGCATAGACACAGATAAGACGCCGCATGATGCGGCCTCTCATAAGTGTCTACGCTGATTGCTTAAAGGAATTTCTGTAAGACATATTCTAAATATAGAAATATATATACTAGACATCCCTAATTTTGGAAATAAATTGATCTAATTTAGAAGGATGGGAGAGTCCACTAGGCATTTAAAGGACAAATATTGAAAACAAAGGAAAATTGTAATTTGTTTAACAGCACAACCATTAACACCATGCTTATGATCCTTGAATATTTATGCTATCTGGATATGCTCACATTTCACCTTTTCACCTCTTGATAAACACTTAACCCTCAGCTTGGCTGCAAAACCTACAAACAACATGTAAAATAAACCCTGGAAGAGAGTTTTGATAGTTTGACATTACTCATTTCCGCTCCACTTTCCCATTCATTCACTTCAAGGGAAATTTAACAATTCACACACTTCACATAATCAAGTACCATTATGCCCATGTGGAATAAAAAAGAAACCAGTTTTACACTGGCAGACATATATCTCTAACAAGTAATGTGTTTGTCAGAAACACAATGCCCCTTATTGCGCCGCTTTGAAGCCATATATTTTACCTTCGACCTTGAAGGATGACCTTGACCTTTCACCACTCAAAATGTGCAGTTTCATGAGAAGTAATTAAGAGATTGAATGGAGAAATGTTTTTTTTTAATTTTTGACCTTTGACCTTGAATGATGACCTTGACCTTTCACCACTCAAAATGTTCAGCTCCAGGAGATACACATGCATGCCAATTATCAAGTTGCTATCTTCAATATTTAAAAAGTTATGGCCAATGATAAAGTTTTCGGACGGGCGGAATATTTGACCTTTGACCTTGAAGGATGACCTTGACCTTTCATCACTCAAAATGTTCAGCTCTAGGAGATACACATGAATGCCAAATATCAAGTTGCTATCTTTAATATTAAAAAAGTTATGGCCAATGTTAAAGTTTTCGGACGGACAGACAGACACAATATTCAGTGCTCCAGCTAGGCCTAAATTGAAGGGTATCCGCGCCCTGCCCTCCCGAACCTCCGCCCTGCCCCCCCCCCCCCCCCTCAATTTTTTTTTTTTTTTTTTTACATATGATAATTCATAAATCTCTTATTACATTGTAATTAGTTTAATCCTCATTGTAGACATTATATTTGAATGGTTTTATAATAATGGGAATAATACAGTTATTTATAACATATAAATTAACATGCAATAGGAAGCATTCCAGAAACATCCGCGCGCTCGAACGTGCACTTTTCACAAAATACTGCGCGTCGAAAGTGCCCTTTTGACAAAATACTGCGCGCCGAAAGTGCCCTTTTGACAAAAAAGCCCCCCTGCCCTTTTCAAATCCTAGCTGGAGCACTGATATTATTAGACATTTGACCTTGAAGGATGACCTTCACCTTTCACCACTCAAAATGTGCAGCTCCATGAGATGCACATGCATGCCAAATATCAAGTTGCTATGTTAAATATCAAAAAAGTTATGACCATTAAAGTTTTCGGACGAACGGACAGACTGACATACTGACTGACGGACAGTTCAACTGCTATACGCCACCCTACCGGGGGCATAAAAAGATTTGTCCCAACTGAACAACATATACATGCATCTTGCTGATTCTACAAAAAGTGTATGCTCCCAAGAAACATGGCAATGGTAAATATGTATATATCAAATTGCTTTAAATATCATTTTGAAAGAAATGGACGATTATGGGAAGGGGTGAATGCATAACATTTCTTGTTATGGTTGCTTATACAAATTTGGCACTTGTAAAATGTTACTTTTGAATGGACGCATTCCAATTGTTCGGATAGGTCCTTCATAGTGTAATTTTATAGTGAGAGTTCCAATGGAATTGCAATCAATCATGTACTTTATAATCTCTCTATGGTGTACTTTTCAGAAGAAATGATACCATCTTACTCTTCAGCAGGTGCCAAAACGGTAAGAGACTCAGAAATTTTGATATAACTTTTCAGTCACAAATGTGAACCTAACAATCCAGAATACAGTGTTTGTAAAGCACTAGAATGTTTGCCTGTAAATGTGCTCAGCTAAAAAGCATATTATCGGAACCATGTGGCTATTAAGAGATAAGAAACACTGGCCTTAAATCATCTGCCAAACAAACAGTTAAAACTCACCAAAGACCCCTAGAACTCAGACTGATCAATCTTTGAGGAACACCTGTAATCAAGTTAATCATCAACTGATGGATAGAGGAAGATTTATCACCATGTCAGCCGTTTATCTTTTATACAGCTACCTGATGAATATACAGGAACAGCAGACCTGTTTATCATGTTTGAAGAATCACTATCAGATAACCATATCAGTCATTTTATAGAATGTATAACAAAATGATACATTGTATTTACCAGTATGTAAAATTTTCGCAAAAGTTCCACATCTAATCAGAATTGGTCGGGAAATTTATTTTCTTACCTATAATTCAAATAAAAACAAATAAGAAACTTTTAAGTTTATGTGAAACATTTCCTTAACACAGATATATTTTTTAATATCAGAGACTCAGTAACATACATTTATTTGTATCAATGCAAAGAGTACAGTACATGTAAATAAATGTAGCAAAGGACTAAATTAAACTGGTTTAAGGATAATGGTAAATATAGGATTGTAAACGTTTAAAACATGACCTACTTTCTACAATGGCAGTGCTACAGTGTGTTATTACGTGTTTACACATACAATATCTTCGATCAGGAAAATAGAGAAACCACATTTAACAAGGATTGGTATTTTATTTTGGAATTCCAGTTGACTCAATACATAGCTGAATTAATAATCAGCCAACTACACTGCCACCAAGATCATATGTAACTGACAGCATTATCTACATACATTTGAAGACTTTTCTAACGCAGCACTTTTCAAACTTCAATATCTCAGTTATGACTTAAGATTTATTTTTTAAATTGTACATTTCATCATTTGACTACATTCTGAGCAAGCTCACGATAAAATCATTCAGGTAGGGTATGTATGGTTTCATCTTTTTGTCGTGCTGCAACAATACGCCAAAAACCGTATTGCAATATATTGTCAGTTCAAAAACCCGTATTGCAATATATCGCAATATATTGCTTACTTGTACCAAAATTATAACTTGCCAATTACCTTATAATCCCGTATATTCCAGTTTTAAAGCAAATTCTGGTATATATTTACTATAAATGTGCTCAAGAATAACAAGAAACACAAACATTCGCAAATTTTCTTAAGTATCAAATACATTTTGCAGAGCTCCAGATAAGGTTTTGTGAAATTCTTAAATTACTACCAGATTTTCAAAAAGAATTCTTAACTCTGAAATTTTATTCTTAACGTTACTACAAAGTTTTGAAAAATAATTCTTTCTTTTTTTAAATGACCTAAAAATAAATAATAATGGTTATTTTCATGAAAAAAAATCAAAATACCAAACTAGCAACTTTATTTATACGAGTTCAACAGTGTCTTTTCAGTATTATACAATTTTATTTTTCAAATACCTTCATATGCCCAAACTGTGCTTAGATTGTATGCCTTAGATGATTTTTTTTACATATTTCACAATTAAAACGGGTCTTTCCTTCAATCTTTTCAACGATTAGCCACGGGACTTGTCCCTTCCACTCGTTCAATGTTTTTTTGTGTGTTTAAGTTTGGACCCGTCGTGTCGCGTTTTTGTTTAGCTTTTCCGACTGTGTCGGCAACTGAACATACAACATCGTTTAAGATCTTTTCTATAATGTCTTTCTAAACATTTAACTTCGGCTCACTTTGAGCACAATGTATTAAAAGTGTGTTTTTGGACGCTTTGCAGTTTTTTTAGGACGCTCTCTGGGCGCCGCCATTGTGTTTTGACAGATAGACTGTATACGCCGCTTTTATTGGAAAAAATGCGCTTTGTAAAACAAACCCGATAACCATTCTATATAAGCACCGCAAAGATCTTTAATACGCAAAAAGAACTCAATAAAAATCGATACGAACCGATGTAAAAATAATATTCGTAACTTGATTTTGTAATTCTTAATGGTACGACAAGATTTTAAAATAAATACGTAACGGACTTGAAAATAATTCGTAATTACGAAAATACGACCCTTATCTGGAGCTCTGTTTTGGCATTCGTTACTTTTTAAAGATGTGATGAAATAACGTCCAACCGGGGCGTTTTTTTCCACTGAACACGCGTAATTCACCTGACGTGATGTTCCCGTTTTTATACAACACAAAATACACCCATACTTTCTATGCCACGTTCTACATGTCTGTATAATTTTCGCGCGCTTTTTATTGAGACAAAGGATAAAAACACTGTATTATGTGAATTGGGAATAAGACATCAAACTGGGAATGGACATCATTTTGGTGTTTTTCTCAAACAAAACTATTCATTTCATGATCTACATATATTTTTGTAATATATTATCTATAATTTAAGCTTAATAAGAAATTACCATGACTTTTTCATTAACAGTGATTGAATTTTTATCATTTAAAGTGTATTTTTAAACCTTGTCCATGCACAGTATGGACACAGTTTCATTTCATGAGGATTTTTTTTTAAAGTAATAAAAAATCCAGTTTTGAGTAAAATCAATTTAAATGATGCTTTTATATATGCAAGTATATGTTTTAATTATAATTTGTAAAACTAGATAAATACAACATATAAAACTGCATATTATGCACTTTTGATAAAACCAAATTCCCAAATTGATGTCTTATACATAATACAGTGTTATAAAGCACTTTTTATTTGACACTAGAATTTTTTATTGTCGCATTAGCATTAAAATTTGGAAGTGTAATTCCTAAGTTCGGAATACAAATATAATAATGCTCAATTCAGAATCGAACAAAACATTTACAGCTGTGCGCAATTAATTCAACGATAATCTGTTCAAAAGCATCGAACGAATGCTCCGATGTAACAACTATACTCCGTATAATACACTTTCAGAATGCTATTTTTACGGATTTTATTTTACACTGCTTTGTTTTGTTAACCTTGTTATCATTATTTTGAATGGCTTTTCTGGACGAAATGTGAATGAATTTTTGTAAAATGTTCGTACCGGTATGATGAAAATCGTATCGCAATACAATATGTGAATTGCGTATTGCGATATATACCGATAAACCAGTATATATTGTTGCAGCACTATCTTTTTGCAAGTGGTAATGGTGAAACGTTGTATTATTCTTAATGTATTTCAATTTCCTTATTTTAGTGGTTCCTTAAACCAGAAAAACTTAAAATGTATTAAAAAACAAGAGCACCGCATAACAGGTGCCAAGCTTGGCTGCGAAAGCTTGTCAGATTTTTTTTTTTTTTAAGAGGTCACAGTGACCTTGACCTTTGACCTATTGACCCAACAAGAGATGTGTTTGTCAGAAACACAATGCCCCCTACTGCGCCACATTGAAATAAAATTTCTATTTATCATTTGGAAGGTATAGAAATCATCTCCCTTTAAAGGTTATTACTTCCCTTGAATATTGTCCAATCCAACCGGGGGGGGGGGGGGGGGGTCTCACAGTCAATTATGACCATGTCAGACATCACTGACAACCAAGGCCTGAGGTTTAAAAGAGATCATAACCAGAGTTGATCATGTATCTATGGACACAGGTATGTAATGAACATCAAAGAAATTATAATTATATCATTTATAAAAACTTTGAAAAATCAATCATTTGGGTGATAAATAATCAAAATAATACATCTGTCCAGTAACAGTGAAAAGAACTTCAATTCTTGGTAAGAAAATATATAATATGAGATTTTTAATTATATAAATTACTTCCCTTAAAAATAATTGTCTGTAACAAATCTCTATTCTTTAGTAGCAAATAATTAAAAGCCACTATACTGTGACTGTAGATTCACCACTCAAAATGTGCAGCTCCATGAGATACACATGCATGCCAAATATATAAAGTGGCTATGTTCAATATTGAATAATTTTCCAGGCTTCCTGAAAAGTCCCAAACAGTGCCTGTCAACCGGACAGGCTGATGAAAAAGTAAGCCTGTCCGGACAAAAATTCACCTGACCGAACAGCGTGAGTTTATAACTGAAGAATTTAGTAAAGTTTAACTCATATTTATTGCAATGTGGAGCCTGTGTATAAGTATTGTACAACTATAAGTAATTGATTGTGGAACATATAACATCAAATCATTATGTGTTCTTATGCAAATGCAACACACTGTAATTTTTAAATATGTGATTCATTCAATATAATATGTAATTATGTAGTCAACTTGTACAAAATATACTCTTATTTATTCTCCGTACAATATCAATCTTTTACCAAACTATCTGTTTTATATTATCAAAAATAAAATGATCATGCGATATTACACCGATATAAGCACATTTCCGTGTTATTTCATGTGTTCTGACGATACATAAAGCAAAACATTGCTTATATATGATGATGACAACTTCAAATTTGACTATTTCGATCATTTGTATAAGCATTTTTTCCATGTGTAATTTTTTGTTACAACCTTTGTAATTGGATAGATGGTAATATGTCGGAACAATTAAATTGACGTTTTCGAAAAACAACAACAAAGGGAGAGTACTCTTAAGAACTAGTAACGCGTTAGTGTTCTTAATGACAAAAAGGCTCGAAATTCACGAAAAGAGTGATTCCAATTTGGTGTAATCGTTCTTTTGGCAAGAATAGACTTTTCGGTATTTAGTCATATTTTGTTTGGCCTGTCACAAGGACCGGCAATATTAGAAACTTCGCCGGACTGTAAAGAAATTTTGCCGAACAAGACCGGCGGTCCGGCCTTTTCAGGAAGCCTGATTTTCTCCCTTTTTAAAGCCCATTACTGCCCTTAAATCTGTATTTTTTACCATAGACCGTAAAGGATGACCTTGACCTTTTACCACAATGTGTTTGTCAGAAACACAATGCCGTCTACTGTGCCACTTTGATTTATTTAACAAAAATATATACGTGGGCAGGTCAGATAACTATATCCATTTAAAGCTTATTACTTCCCCTGACTTTGTTTTTTCGTCCCTAGACTTTGGAGGATGATGTTCACCTTGAAATTTTACCACTCAAAATGTGCAGCTTCATGAGATACACACGATGCCAAATATCAAGGTGCTATCTTCAATATTTAAAAAGTTATGGCCAATGTTAAGGTTTTAGCACGACACCTACGGCGGACGACGAGCTGGCTATGACAATAGCTCGGGTTTTCTCCGAAAACAGCCTCACTAATAAGGTATGGCTCAAATGAATATTAGGGAGAGCAACCGCGCATTTTGGCAATTAGCACGCTACCTGCACGTATATTGGAGACTTTTCTAACGTAACACATTTCAAACTTGAATATCTCACTAATGAGTGAAGATTTTTATTCAAAATTGTACATCTGATCATTTGACTACATTCAGTGCATACTAAAGATGAAATCATTCATCCGTGATGATCAGACCCTTTTAAAAGCAGGTTTGGTAGGTAGCCTGCAATTTGCCAAAATGCTCTATTGCGATCCTGAATATTCATATGAGCAATACTTTTTTTAAAATTAACTTTATGTTTTCCTAATGTAAAAACCCACCTAAAACGATGATATTGAAATAAATTGAGAATAATATTGAGCTTCACCATTTCTACATTCAAAAAGATGAAACCATACATACTCCACATGCTTAAGCGTTTGATCGTCACAGATGAATGATTTTATCGTGAGCTTGCTCAGAATGTAGTAAAATGATAACATGTTAAATTTTAAATCAAAATCTTAACTCATAACTGAGATATTTAAGTTTGTAAAGTGTTGTGTAAGAAAAGTCTCCAAGTGTACATGTACAGGCTTGCTGAGTACTATATTATTCGGCTTTTCCCAATGCTTTTTAGTGCAGTGAAACTGACGTAACTTAATAATTTCCAAATATATATTGCACCGATGCTTTTTTTTGTATCATGGCTTTTCATCATGTGAAATTTTTACAATCACTTGCAAGCTCTTAGCTGACTTTTAGTTTGCATTCTGCTAACATCCTATCAAATCATGCACAACTCCCTGAATATAAAAGTGACCCATCAATTTCAAGCCAGACATTTTCCAATCACACTTAGCTTTTATCTTCATGCAGAACATTATGCTTTATCAATGTTGTATTGGTATAAACCTAGCAGTGTTTAAGGTCAGCTGCATCAGACTGTTTACATTAGTTTGCAGCTGGATGCCTTCACAAATGACAGTCATTGCTAAATGGTATCTATCTTAATTGCCAATTAATGCTCATTGATAAACAAAGGTGAGCATCTCCACAAATAACCTTTATGCTGAACATCCCGGTTTATGAATGTTTATGATAAACATTACTGCAGTAGCACACGCATGCAAAGAATGAACTTGCAATCTGTACTTCATCATTTGATTAATATGGTCTCAGAAGTTAAAAATTAATTTAATGATAAATTATCCAGACCACACAAGAATTAAGTAAACATTTGCTATACAATTTTACAATTACAATTTGATACCACAACTGACTTCACACATCACCTTTGGCTTTCCTGGTACATGTATATTCCCTAAAGACAGGATCGCACACCGTTGTTATGTTATTATTATAAGCATCGGATTAAAGTTGGCATAGAGGTGTGTCTTTTACTTTTAAAATTTTTCTGTTTGGTGAATCTTGTTAAAGCTCAAATAGAGGCATCAATATAATGTGATGCAGAGTTTCAGTTTCAATCGATATTTGTAAGAATATCCAAACTATTACTATGTGCTACCTGTCGTAAAATAATCTTATTATGATTGATTATTTTGTTGATTTGTGGCTAAGACCAGTGCTTTCCACAGGATTTGTGTCATGCGCCCCGGGGCTGATAGGGGTGGCTATAACTCAAAGAAAAACAGTGTCAAAATACGTCATTGCGTTCGCTATGACTCTTCAATAAAATTCCCCAGTCATAAAAAATATTTTGTTCAATTGTTTTCAAACTTTCCCGCATAGATAGTAAAATACCGACTCGAACGATTCCCCAATACATCCATTTCAACCCGACTCTATTACTGCATCTTTATACTACTTTTCAAGTTTCTATTTATAACCCGATATATAGAGAATAACAGGTTACTGTCCCATCGTTTTGTAATATATCAGGGGAGGCTTAGAATAATATAACGGCGAGGCTTGCCGAGCCGTTATTTTTTTCGTTCCGAGCCTGATATATTACACAACGATGAGACAGTAACCTGTTTTTCTGTTTATATACCACATTTTCCTAAAAATATGCAAAACAATCCATTTCTTTATATTTAATATTTTACACGTTGACATACATGTAGAAACGGCGTTCGAAAAGACAACACGAATAATCGCTTATTTTAAACATCGTATAGAGAAAAAAGTTGTTTGCACTACGAATGGGAAGAGTACAACTGCTTTAATTATAAACGTCTTGAATTGGAGATCAGGAATGGAATGCAGCAACAAAATTAATCTAAGAACACACTTCTCCGAATAGTTTGGAGACGCCATTTTGGAGATGTGTATTGAAATTGACATTTTGATGATGGTGTCAATAATGACATAAGCGTGTTAAATCGTTTGTTTAAATAGTTGAGGATAAGCATACAGTGATCATTTGTCTTGACTTTCTGTGCTAAATTTGCGAGTGCAAAGACTATATCAATATTTAAGATTTATTGCCCCATTGATTACGTCATTTAACTTATGCAGTGCGGGCTGTTGTGATTTTTTAAAAATAAACGTTTTTGTGATTTATGACTTTAAACTAAAATAAAATATGTACGTTCTTGGTATCAAATTGTTTGTTTTGTTGAACCTGATTCATGTTGATAGAAATTGTTGACTTTATTGAAAATCCCACGTAACTCCAAACATTGACTGAAACAAGAACTTCCTGTTGAACATGATATAAAAAAATATATCAGGCAACGTTATATCAGGCAGATATCAATGCAGTGGTATGATAAAAATCCCGTTTATTCCGTTTTTATAAATCACTTTCTGGTAAATATTAGAGATAAAAGCTCTCAATTATTTCTTTGAAACACAAACCTTGCCATTTTTCTACAGTATCAAATTAATTTTAAGTGGCTATTTATTGATTTGATGAAATTTTTTCCTCTGAACATGTGTCAATCCCCTGACGTGTTGTGTGCTTGTTAAAACGCTTATTACACGCACGCTTTCTATGCAAATGACGCCACGTTGTACATGCTGCATAATTTTCACGCTCTTTTTAATTGAGAAAAAGATTCGACACAAAATAAATTTGCACTGCTAATTTGAAGCAAGAATACTTCAACCTTGCGGTAACATTTACATTTGGAAGTCACACAGTGTTTCGGATTAAAAACGGGTTAACATCGACTTACGGGAATGGGTTTCGGATTACAAATTTAATTATTCCCATTTGAGATTTCAACAAATATTAACAGTTGCGTTATGAATTCAACGAAAATGTTTTTAAACACTTTACGATTTGAATAAATGTTTTGACGGAATTATGCATGAAATTCACGTTGTCCACGAGGATTACCATCATCAGTCTTTTAAGTAACTGGCTATGATTTCTGTGGCAATTACATGTATGTCACGAGTCGTCTGCATGATTTATCTGCAGGTATTGCCTGCCTACTGCTGTCGCTCATACAAAGCATGTGCTCTCATTGGCTGATATTGATTTTCTAATACAGCGACGCTCCGCCTTTAGGCGGGCTTTAGTTGGGTAAAGCGACAAAGGATCGTAAATCGGCTTTCAAAATTTTCGGCGAAGTCGATATCGCTTTGATCTTAAGCTGCAATAACTGTCAGAATACACTGCTCGGAAAATTTCAGGCGCCCCGGGGACTCTGATTTCGAAATTCAAGCGTCCCGCTGAGGGACCGTTAAATTGCCTGTGGAAAGCACTGGCTAAGGCTGAATGTGGACGCCATTTCTTCCAGTTGAACATCACGCGCACACATTCTGAGGGCCGATTATAAACAATCTGCCCTAGGGCTGAATATTTATAGGCTGAATATTTATAATGACCCCGCAACGGTGATAATGGCATGAAAAACTGTGCAAATGTGTTACTATATACATGTATAGTAAGGTTTGTATTATTCATTAATAATTTTGATATGTTTTCTAACTTGTTCAAATATCTGGAAGTAAGAAAAACATTATCCTTTTTAGATATTCCACTTTTGACTGTTTAAAAATACTAATATTTATTGGTTTATCAATTTAAAAAGAACCAAAATAAATATCTTAATAACTTTTAGAGTTAAATGAACTAAAAAAGTAAATAGCATCTTTTTAATAAACTAAAGAGATGTGATAAGACTTGCAACATTTAAAACAAGAGCTGTCACCATAGGATGACTTATGCCCCCTATAAACGCTTGATAGAAGTTATGAGCTTTTTTCGAAACCTTAACACAGATTTTGAAACCGAAACGCGGACCCTAAGTTCAAGGTCAAGGTCACAGGGGTCAAAATTTGTGTGCAAATGAAAAGGCCTTGTCCGTTTACACATGCATACCAAATATGAAGGTTATATCTCAAGGGACATAGAAGTTATGAGCATTTTTCAAAACCTAAACGCAGATTTCGAAACCTAAACGCGGACCCTAAGTTCAAGGTCAAGGTCACAGGGGTAAACATTTGTGTGCGTATGGAAAGGCCTTGTCCATATACACATGCATACCAAATATGAAGGTTATATCTCAAGGGACATAGAAGTTATGAGCACTTTTCAAAACCTAAACGCAGATTTCGAAACCTAAACGCGAACCCTAATTTCAAGGTCAAGGTCACAAGGGTAAAATTTTTTGTGCGCATGGAAAGGCCTTGTCCATATACACATGCATACCAAATATGAAGGTTATATCTCAAGGGACATAGAAGTTACATGTGTATGAGCATTTTTCGAAACCTAAACGCAGATTTCGAAACCTAAACGCGGACCCTAAGTTCAAGGTCAAGGTCACAGGGGTAAAAATTTTTGTGCGTATGGAAAGGCCTTGTCCATAATACAGTGTTTTTTTCATTTAAAATCGGCTCCGGTAGCCGAACCCATTCCCAATGGAAAAATGTATATATTTTTCCCAAATGGGAGCTAAAAAATCCCAATGGAAGGTTTCCAAAAAAAAAATAATTTTTTTTTAGATCTCAATATTTTGTTCGTCTCCCATCCATATAAGATCAACCTTAGTAAATATAATACTGGACACACTTGTATCCTCAATTTTGAAGCATTTGTTAGCAAAATAACAACAACACTTATTTCCCAATTTTATTTAAAACGCTGCGAACTTTCCCAATCCAAAGGGACCCGGCCCCATTCCCAAAATGGTGAAAAAAAACACTGATATACACATGCATACCAAATATGAAGGTTGTATCTCAAGGGACATAGAAGTTATGAGCATTTTTCGAAACCTAAACGCAGATTTCGAAATCTAAACGCGGACCCTAAGTTCAAGGTCAAGGTAACAGGGGTGAAAAATATTGTGTGTATGGAAAGGCCTTGTCTATATACACTTGCATACCAAATATGGAGGTTATATCTCAAGGGACATAGAAGTTATGAGCATCTTTTGAAACCTTAACGCAAAGTGTCATAGAAAGACAGACAGACGGACAGACAGACAGTCCGAGACTGATCACTATATGCCACCTTTTCTTCGAAAAGGGGGCAACCTTTTCTTCAAAAAGGGAGCATAACAAAGGAAAGAGAAAATATACGAAGGACGATTTTCTTACTTTACAATGGAATCTCTTTTTTTTAAATTCTAATCGAAATCAGCCCTTATGGTGGACGAACCAGTTATTGAACACCTAAGAAATTACGTTAGATTACCTTAAAACTGAAACACTTAAAATGACAAAAACATTTTGTTTTAACAAATGACTAACAGTTCAATCAATGAATGATTTATCTGTAAAGTTTTCCAGCAAACTACCTTCAAGAATTCCTAACAATGATTCCCTGATTATTGTCACCTCTAGCAGACAAAACAAAATGGCGGCCGATGTTAACATGACCTATTACCCAACACTTCATAAATACTACTCCAAAGTCACACGACTATCACGTGACCCGAACTCGGCGAAAAAATCTGCGTCTGCTGCAATCAAAATTGCAAACGGAAATATGCTTTTAGGTGTGTAAATGCACGTTTTGATAAATGCATTCAAAAAGAAATAGCAAAAAACACACAAAACGGTGTAAATAACAATAAATGCATTTCTTTAACCTGTTTTCGGCGCATTTGTTTCAAGCTAAGTAGGCAAGTAGGTCATGGACTTCATGTGCGACCATTTGTTTATCAATGTGACGTCATGCGCACTTTTGCGCATGTGCATACAGAACCAAAACAAAACGTCTGATAATAGGTGCTATTCGATAACAGGTACTTACACGATACATATGAGCTTTCTTCTTCTTCTTCTTTTATAATAATGGCTATCTTCAATACTGATACATTATGGCCATGCTTGGGGGGTTAAAAAGAAATAGATTAATAGGTTTCCCAAGTTACTCAATCCACTCAGGAAAATCCTATCAACAGTGATAAAACAAGATGCGTTTGTGAAACACAATGTCCCCTTATATGACGTTTGACCTTGTAGGATGACCTTGACCGGCCTTCACCACTCAAAATGTGCAGCTCCATGAGATACACATGCATTTCAAATATAAAATTGCTAGCTTCAATATTGCAGAAGTGACATTACATGAGCAATTTTGACCTTGAAGGATGACCTTGACCTTTCACCACTCAAAATGTGCAGCTCCATGAGATACACATGCATGCCAAATATCAAGTTGCTTTCTTCAATATTGCAAAAGTATTCATAAAATAAGCGATTTGGGCCACATATATTTGACCTCTGACCTTGAAGAATGACCTTGACCTTTCACCACTCAAAATGTGCAGCTCCATGAGATACACATGCACGCCAAATATCAAGTTGCTATCTTCAATATTGCAAAAGTACTCATAAAATGAGCGATTTTGGCAACATATATTTGACCTCTGACCTTGACCTTTCACCACTCAAAATGTGCAGCTCCATGAGATACACATGCATGCCAAATATCAGTTGCTATCTTGAATATTGAAATACTGCAAAAGCGTACATTAAATTTAGGTTTTTTGACCCATATATTTGACCTTTGACCTTGAAGGATGACCTTGACCTTTCACCACTCAAAATGTGCAGCTCCATGAGATACATATGCATGCCAAATATCAAGTTGCTATCTTCAATATTGCAAAAGTTATTGCAAATGTTAAAGTTGGCGCAAACAGACAGACAGACAGACAGACCAACCAACAGACAGGGCAAAAACAATATGTCCCCCACTACTATAGTGGGGGACATAAAAAGGTGCAAAACCTAACAACAAAAGTCCTTAAGACTTAAAAATATACATATACAACTGTGCATGTGGTGAGAATATTAGTCGAATTATAAACAGGATAAAAGCAGAAACATGTAATCTAAGGAAGGAACACTGATGTAGACAGCACTGATTTAAATCCAGGGATCGTATCAGCGCTGACTACATAAGATAGAAGTGTGTTCCATTGTACAACTGTTCTTGGAAAGAAAGAAAATTTGTGGTAAGCAGCTGTACTTGGTGGTATTTGGTATGCCATGTGATGGTGATGGCGTGAGTGTCTAATGTATGGAGTGAGATAGTGAAGGGGACTGACATCAACATGCTTATATACTACATTTTGTATTTTATAGAACAAAATGAGTCTAGCTTGTTGTCTTCTTGATTGCAATGTATTCCAATTCAAATCCTTAATTATATTTGTGACCATGCCCGGTGTCTTGCTGTAATTATTCGTGACAAATCTGGCAGCTTGATGCTGAACATTTTCAATTTTATCAATATCTTTCTGATGGTTAGGGTCCCACACACTAGAGCAATATTCCAAGGATGGTCTAACAATGCTGTTATATGCCGCTGCCTTAGTTTCCATTTTAGAAGAATGAATGTTTCGTTTTAAGAATCCTAAGCTCTGGCTTGCTTTTCTACTTATTTTATTTACGTGAGGTGACCAGTTTAAAGTTGAGCTTACTTCAACGCAAAGATAAAACAGACAGAGGTTGATTGTGAAGAGTGTAGGCTGTTTTTAATGGTTTACAGTTTCTAGTAACATGCATAATATGACATTTTTCTATGTTAAAAGACAACATGCATGATATGACATTTTTCTATGTTAAAAGACATCATCCATTTCAGCTCCCACAATGATAGACTATCTAGATCTCTCTTAAACTGAATAGTGTCAGCCAAAGTTTTTATGGATCTGTACATGACACATTCATCCGCAAATAGATGGACGCTTGACTTCACAGACGAAGGTAGATCATTAATGTAGAGCAGAAACAGAAGAGGCCCAAGAACTGATCCCTGGGGTACGCCAGAAATTACAGGGGCCATGGTGGAAGTTGCCCGATCTACAACAACCTGTTGACTACGGTCACCAAGAAAAGCTTTAATCCAAGAGTGTGTAGTGCCCGTGATGCCATAATGGGCTAGTTTCAGCAACAGTCTACTGTGATGTACAACATCGAAGGCTTTGCTAAAATTCATGATGGCAACATCCATCTGGTCTCTCTGCATGGTAGAAGCTAAGACATGGATAAAACCCACAAGTTGGGTTTCGCAAGACCGCCGGACCCGAAAGCCATTTTGGTTGTCCACCAGGATATTAAAGTTGTCAAGATGGTCTAAGATGTTACTAACAACGATATGCTCTAGCAATTTACAAGCAATACATGTTAATGAGACTGGTCTATAATTACTAGCTTGGTACTTTTCACCTTTTAAAAAATAGGAGCTACAAAAGCCATGGACCAGTCAGAAGGGGCAGAACCAGAAATAAGTGATTTGTTAAAAGAAATTGTTAAACTGCACAATAATCTTTAATTAATACACATTCCCCACCCATTTTTAGAATCCTTGTTATTACACCTGTAAAGGTGCGCAAACAGAAACACTTGTGCTGTAAACTAAATATCAAAATAACAGCAATATGGCAGATAAGTTTCTATAATGTTAATGCTTCAATACCTGGATTTTATCAGCTCGGGCTTAATTAATCCAAAGTTTCAATTTCTAATTTCTATGTTTTCCATAACACAGGAAGTACAAAGACCACGTGATCATATACAATGACGTCGAATCGTCGGTACTGCCATCTTTCGGACAACTTTTTAGGGGGGTCGTCTCAAGCTCTTATCTATTTTGATTGAAAATACGGTGGTCCTCATAATCACAAGCGTGTGGCTATGATATTAATTTTTAAAACATCATTTTGAAGGAAAAATATTAAAATTATAACGAAAACTCAACTTCTCTGGAAAAAAAATCACTATCAAATAGTATATATATATATATATATATATATATATATATATATATATATATAGTTATATATAGTTATATATATATATAGTTATATATATATATATATATAGTTATATATATATATATATATAGTTATATAAGTAAAATGTAATCATCCAGATTGTGAATATTATATAATAAAAGTAAAAACACGTGTCTGGGATTTTAAATATATATTGATTTAGCCAACGCGTTTCGCATAGCTCATCAGGGCATAATACAATATCAATATATATTTAAAATCCCAGACACGTGTTTTTACTTTTATTATATATATATATATATATATATATATATATATATATATATATATATATATATATATATATATATATATAATGATGCTGCTGCTGATAGTTGTTGTGGTGGCGGTATTGATAATATGTAATGATACATAATTTTCGTGTTGATGATGAATATAATGATGATGACAGTGATTGTGGTGATGATTATGATACTGGTGATGAGTATAAAAATATTTTATTAAAAAGAAAAATTATACGACATTTATATAGCGCCATTATCATACTTGAGATATGCGTTCAAAGGCGCTTTACATTTTCCCTGATCACTGGGTCAAAAGTCGTCCGTTAACATCTTGGCGCAGTATGCAGCCACGGCACATTGGCTTATTTCCCTCACAGGTACCCATTTATACACCTGGGTGGGATAAATTTCTTGCTCAAGGAAATTCCAGTGGTCAGGGCAGGCTTCAAACCTGAGACTTCTCGATCCCTAAGCCAGCCTGCAACCATTAGACCACTGCTCCCATATGATGCATGGTATTGAATACAATGATATAGTTCGTCCTTCGTTGTCGAAGATGACCATGAATTCAACTGTTTGTGTTTCTGTGGTTGGTGTTGTGGGTGCGAAGGTGACTGATTAATCCAATCCTGGCATGGAACGCCCTTCCACATATCGGGCAGGATGGTCCAGATGGGGTGCATCAGATGCTTCCCTCTCCTTCCGCCTTGCTCTCTTTTGCTCGGCAAGGCAGACACGGTGCTGCTCGCGTTTCTTTCGCTCCGACCTTTAGACTCGATCTCTAAGCACTACGATTGTGGGCGAGCTTCTCCCATGAGTCGGATTCAATGCCAAACAGCTTGGTGGATACTTTCAGCGAGTCTTTGAACAGCTTCTTTTGACCACCTCTGGAGCGTGAGCCATTTACTAGCTCACCATTGAACAGCTGTTTCGGGATGCTTGTGTCGTCCATCCTACAAACGTGACCAGCCCAGCGAAATTGGCCTTGCCGTAGTAAGGTGTCGATACCGTACATGTTTGCACGGCTCAGGACCTCAGTATCTGGCATCTTGTCTTGCCATCTGATGTCTAGTATTTTTCGGAGGCATACTGTATGAAAGTGGTTAAGCTTCTTGGTGTGTCTCTGGTAGACCGTTCGGGTCTCGCTGGCATAAAGTAATGTTGTGAGTACAAGTGCTCTGTACACAGTGAGCTTTGTCGCTGCTGTGATACCTCAGCGGTTCCATACAGTTTTGTTTAGGCGACCAAAGGCAGAGCTTGCTTTAGCTATGCAGGAGTTGACTTCGTACTCCATATGGACGTTTCTGGATAGAGTGCTACCAAGATATTTGAACTTCTCCACAGGATTGAGACGCTGAGACTTGATGGAGATGTTTGGCTTGATGTAAGGGATATTTGGTGCTGGTTGGAACATGGCCTCAGTCTTTTTAGTGCTGATTGTCAAGGCAAAGCTGTCACAGGCATCTGAGAATCTGTTCAGGCTCTGTTGCATGTCAGCCTCTGTTGAAGCATTTAGGGCACAATCATCTGCAAAGAGAAGGTCTCTTAGCCTTTTGAACTGGACCTTGGTCTTGGCTTTTAAACGCTGCAGGTTGAAGACTCCCCCATCTGTGCGGTACCTGATGTCAATGCCTGGGTCACTTTCAGAGAAGGCATCTGAAAGCATGGCAGTTAACATCATCCTGAAAAGTGTCGGGGCTAAAACGCATCCTTGCTTGACACCATTTGAGACCTCAAAGGGTGAAGATTGATTACCATCATCGAGAACGTGGGCCTGCATACCGTCATGGAATTGGCGTACCATCGTGATGAATCTTGGTGGACAGCCGAACTTCTCCATGATTTTCCATAAACCAGTCCTGAATATGATGATGATGTAAGTGTTAATGATGATGGTGCTGACGATGGCTATGGTTGTTGCATGATTGTCATGATCATGATGGCATTAGTGGTTAATGATGATGATTGACTTTAAGAGGTTGTAGATTTGGAATTGATGATGTTGATTATGACCGTGATGTACCCCGTCATAAAAAAGGGGTAATGATGATGGTCATGGATAATGGTTTATCTTTTCATGATAAATTGTTATTGGATCATACAGAGTCATTTCCACTCAGATTGTTGCTGGAGCATGCATTGTCATTAAATTAGGGCTTGATTGTAATTTGTCAGCTCAGGTACTACAGAAATGTACCCCGGGTCCTTTTAAGTATACTTTAATGTACCGAGGGTAAAGAAAATATAATTAATTCTAATGCTAAATTGGTCCTTGTTGACTAATTATTTAATTAATTATTGTAATATTTATGTCAATATTCTGTAAAATGGCCGTTATATTATCCAAGCTCCTGTTCAAAAAGCATATCGAGGCAGGTTTTGGTCAGAAAGAATTTTGTTTTGCATTCTGCAGCGCGTTTAACGACATTGGATGTTGGGCGGGGATAAAACTTGGATACAGTCTAAATTTGCCATGTATGTGTCAGTATGTTTTCCATACCCAGAGTACATTTAAGTAGTACCCAAGCAGACAATGACCAATAGAGCATTATAAGGTAGATTGTCATCGCCCGATATATTGTTGGTAGATCATTCTTGGTCAATACCTCTCAGATTGTTGCTTGATCAAGCATTTTCTTTACATCAAGATTGTTGATGATGAGGTTTGCCCCAGGCCTGAGACATTGTAATGTTTTGTAGAATGTGGCTGGATCATGTTTTGGCTGTATCAGGTAGATTGCATCAGGATGGTTCTTTGTCATGTCTTTACCTCATAGATTGTTGCTGATCATGTTTTGCCATAATCTAAGATATAAGTGCTGGGTATAATTTGTTTGTCATTGACTTGTACATTGTGGCTGAATCATTTAATTCATATAATATAATAATTACAACTTCTGTCACTTTCATATGAATACTGCATTCTGATTGGATAATTTGTTCACGTGACTGTTTTTTCTTTTTCCGATGAACCCACTTCGTATGCAAATTGAAACATGAATATTCATTGGGCTCCTTTCTGGTCATAAACAAGTTGCCAAAATGACGTTTTGTTTTGCGCGAAACTTAATGGCGTTGTTTTTTATTGGTCAATAGCGAAATGACGTTATATTTTTGCGCGAACTTCAACGATATACCCATTTGACGGAGATGAAACCGAAACTGAAAATAGATTCATACGCTAGATTAAAAAGGACTTTTATGACCCTTACCATGATAGAATTTCAGCTTTAAGATAATTTTTTGTTGTAATTATAAGAATTGAATAGCATTTTTCTGCATTTCGTCAGTGTATGAACTGTCAGGAAAAATACACCTAATTTATGCTGCAAATTAGGCGTAATTTTCCAGACAGTTCATACACCGATGAAATGAAGAAAAATGCTATTCAAATCTTAAAAAGTTCAGTTGCTTTCACCTATTGTTTAACATGAGAGGGATAAAGTAAGCAAGCAATGCTATAAAATATTTATTTTTCCATAACCATCTGGTATAGACTGCATATAAAGTTATTTTGTACAGTATGTAAAATGTTGACAGAATAATGCAGAACTATAAAACGTATTATTTACACTATGTGAAAATTGTGAATGTATACATAAAAATTAATTGACATGCACATGTATCTAAAATGGAATGCATTAAACTACACTATTAACTTAAATGCACAGAAATAATTGTTACATAATAATCTGTTTTTAAAGTACAAATGTTGAAAGTTATTGTTTCATTTAATAATATTTAGGATAATCAAGTTGTAACATTGGCACCTTTTTGGGTGCTATATAAACAGTGAAAATAAAGCATTTTTATTGTAAATAATAGTGTCTTGAAATTATTTACTCTTTTAAGAAACAAACTGACCAAGTAAACTATTAATTGACAACACAAACAAATATGTTTGATTTTAATAAAATAAAGACTGATATATAAGAAACAGTATTATTGCCTTAAAAGAAGATTATATAACATACATTTGCAAACAGAAACTTACGGGTTAAAAGAAATAAAGACTTTTTTAATAAATGGTTTTACAGGCATGAATTCTTCTTCCAAAGGGCAATTTGTTCAAGAAATTAGTGATTAAGATTCACATAGAAAATACAGCTTGTTTCTGTATTTTTACTATCCATCACTAATTAAAACCAATCGGAAACATTAAATGAAAAATATACAACACAGTTATGGAAACTAAAAATGTGGATTAGTTATTAAAAGGCGTACTAGATATAATGACTAAAATAATAAGCAAATAAATGATGAATAATTATAATACATTTGTTCAAAAGAAATAATTACTTTTATATATATATATTTATATACTATGTCATTTCATATATTATCATAGTGCTGTACATATATACAGTGTTATCTACATTTAAATGGAAGTGAAATGCAGCTCACCAAATTGAATTTTGTAATTTTGCATTCTTTTAAAGTGTACTTGGAATCAGTAACAATGTAGCTTTTTCAAATATGTTCTAGGACTGCACATGGTTATCTGGGACGATACTGTTCACACATGTATTAAGCCCGCTTTTCGCAGAGAATGGCTCATATGTCCTACCCCATATATTTGGGATTGCAAATACCCTTAAGCAGGTCACTGTTGATGTGTGTACCTTTGCTGTTGGTTCAACAAAACCAAGTTATAATAAACTGTAACATACTATGATGTGTCTATTCGAGCTTTACACTAAGTACTACTTTCATATTAAGTAACTAGAAAAATTAAGAACTGAGTACCCTAGATGGGCAATTGGTAGCAAAACAGAAATATACATTAGAGATATACGCAACATTGCATTTGAAATGATACAAAATGAGTCATTTGCATGATTGATTAAAAATGCAAAATATGAAAGAAAGGTTGGCTTTCAGGATATTCAAAATATAAAAACCGTCCTAAATGCAATTTCACATGAGTGGTATGGTACCGTATAAAAGTCCAAAAGGTGTCACAATAAGCCTCGTAACATATGGGAAAGTATTAACAGTGATATATAAATACAATGAACTACTTGTGAATTTCAACAACATTAGCTGCAATAGTATTTGAAAGCATATCTCAAACAAGATGTGTTTGTGAAACACAATGTCCCCCTATATGATGTTTGACATTGTATGATGACCTTGACCTTGTGAAGGATGACCTTGACCTTTCACCACTCAAAATGTGCAGCTCCATGAGATACATATGCATGCCAAATATCAAGTTGCTATCTTCAATATTGCAAAAGTATTCATAAAATAAGCGATTTGGGCCACATATATTTGACCTCTGACCTTGAAGGATGACCTTGACCTTTCACCACTCAAAATGAGCAGCTCCATGAGATGCACATGCATGCCAAATATCAAGTTGCTATCTTCAATATTGCAAAAGTATTCATAAAATGAGCGATTTTGGCCACATATAATTGACCTCTGACCTTGAAGGATGACCTTGACCTTTCACCACTCAAAATGTGCAGCTCCATGAGATACACATGCATGCCAAATTTCAAATTGCTATCTTCAATATCGCAAAAGTATTCATAAAATGAGCGATTTTGGCCACATATATTTGACCTCTGACCTTGAAGGATGACCTTGACCTTTCACCACTCAAAATGTGCAGCTTCATGAGATACACATACATGCCAAATATGAAGTTGCTATCTTCAATATAGCAAAAGTTATTGCAAATGTTAAAGTTGGCGCAAACAGACAGACAGACCAACAGACCAACAGACAGGGCAAAAACAATATGTCCCCCACTACTATAGTGGGGGACATAAAAATACACAACTTACAATAAACCAAAATCCTATTCTGAAATATACGGATATTTGAAAAACATAAGACCGCACTAATACTGGCATATAAACACAAATTATGGATTAACGTCAGACATTAACTTAACACTTCAAAGCTTAACAACAGCACCGCATAGCGAGTGCCAACCCTCGGCTGCGGGTGCAGTTTTTAATAAATGAAAGCTTGTCTGAAGTTTTATATTAGAGGTCACAGTGACCTTGACCTTTGACATAGTCACCCAAAAATGGGTGTGGCGTGTAGAACTCATCGAGGTGCAGCTACATATGAAGTTTAAAGGTTATAGGTGGAAGCACTTTTGATTTTAGAGCCAATGTTAAGGTTTAAGCATGACGTGGATGGCGGACAAACAGGCTATGACAATACCTCGGGTTTTCTCCGAAAACAGTGGAGCTAAAAATCACACTTATTAATATCATGTATAGAGTGGCATGCTAATTTTTTTTATATCTTGGACAGGTGTAATAATTGTTTTGTAAACTTTTTGACATCAGAAGTAGCCACAGAAAAGAACGTCATTCTCACATTTCACTACAAAAATCTCACCATATATCTCTGAAAATTATCTACCTCAAACAATAATAAGAGCTATTATTTATATCAAATAAAACAGTGCACATGACTATAAAATAGTAACACAAAAAATAAGTATAAAAGCAACTTAACTGTATAAAATCATTAACTTAAAACCATCACTTCAGAAAGACACGCCTTCACAAATTTGACACTCCATGCACAGACATAGCAAACAAAACAGATTTAAGGAAATAACAACAGGTTGGACAAATGCAAATCATAGTATAAAAACTAAAACAAATATTTAAGGAAACCTATGAGATGCTAAAGTAGTCAGCACATTGGTTCTCCACATAAAAAAAATCAATCACATCTACAGTGTACAAGAACCATTCTGTCAATCAACAATTGTTTAGAAAATGTTTCTTACATTTAAGATGCAATTCGTGCAATTGATTGATGTAAACTTATGTGGAAAAAACAACAATGAACTACTGACTTTTCATATATGTTTTAAGTATAGACATATAGGTATTTTCATACCATTGCCAATATGTGCATATAAATGATAAAGGAATGGATCCATGAAATGCCAGTAGCTGGTAATATTTCAAATGCCTGTATATATATTATATATATGTTCACATTTTAGATTCTTTTCAGAGCTAATTTAATGATGGAATGGGATATTTTGACTATCAGACTAATAACTCATGGCTTAAGACAAGATTCCAGGAAAAAATTTAATTAAAGAAATAAGAAGAAATATTTATGTAAACAAAATCACAACCAAATATTACACACAACTCACGTTATAATGCTCTCTAATTTTATCAAGGTTCAAGTGTCAATGTGATTAACTTATTTGATGGTCAACAGAAAGCTTTAAACATAAACTGAAATACAAGAAAAATATTATAAAAAGATGATGTGTTAGGAATATAGCACATAAAGTATGTCAAATGAAAAAACATCTTGCATTTTCATGGTGTCATGCCGAGAAATGGAAATTCAATGGTTAACACATGTATATGAAGCAAAATTGAAATGGGCTCCAAACAACTGCAGTACATATGAATATGTGGTCTGTCAATGCATGGTAAAACTAACAAAATTGAATACTTGAAACAATGCACTTCTATCAACTTAACTATGAGTTTAATATACATAGACTGCATTTCAATAGTTTCTTTATCAGCCATCAGTAGTTTCCAAGTGCTTTGTTTTTGGGGTCCTTTGACCTTACTTATTAAAGGTTCCTGACTCTGGTTACAGTTTCCCAAAATTGATCTTGATTACACCTAACAGAACGCAATAAGATTCACACTTACAACATGTTCAACCTTGTCCTAAATCAGAATCACGACAACCAGGTAGATATCCTGTTATCTTTTTTCATATATGACATGCGTCATGGGAAAATGGTTGTCATGTCATATAGGGCCAGCGTAGCTTCAGACCAGCATGGGCACCTGCACAGTCTCGTTCGGAGCTACCATGTTGGCTATAAAGTCACGAGAGGTTTCGGGTTTTCATCAGCAGACAGGGTAGCTCCTGGCCACACATCCTGAATGTGCAGGCTTGTCTGGAGCTACAGTGGTCAAATATGGCATAATACTCATTTTCACGTGTTGCAGATCATATCTGATAAGTTTACTTTAATAATCACATTTCAAGATGTACTATTTTTCTAAATAACCTTAAAAAATAAATCTTAAAACCACATGCACAAACACGTAAATAGTTCATAACCTAAGATATGATAATAATGTACATAAAATCTGCACCATTTCTTACAAAATACATATGTCAATGTCTTCTAGTTTTGATCAGCAAGGGCTGTTACGAAAGTTTCTCATGAGTGACACTAAGCAGTTTGGCTTGTCTGCGTTCCTCAGGAAGGGATGCTGTAACAGTTCAAATGCAGTAGCTCTTTGTGAGGCGTCCCTCACTAACATGCGATCCAAGAAGCCTTGCAGTCGTGGAGAAACCTTTAATACATGAAATGGAGATGTTCAGTTTAAAAATTGTTAATTTAGCTTATCTAATATGATCTCAAAACAACTTGGTGCATACATTATTCTGTTATCTATTTCCCAAATCAATCGTTTTTGCATTGTTTCCCCCCAAAATGGGGAATTTCAATGCAAGACCCCTATACTCCGATGTTGTGGTAAATGGAGGATAAAATCCCTAACTATTCCAGTGTAGTTGACCTTGTTTGGAAGAAATAGTGAAGACAATACAATTTTCATATTTGCTCTATTTGCAAGACTCATTATCTTAGCTTGCGTACATAGAAATATGAGGTCTGTCAGGCCATTTAAAGTTATCAATCTTGATAGATCAGAAAATTCACCAAGGTTTTCTCTCCACTGGCTTAAAATGGATAGGTGAGTTAGGGTACCTTGTGAGCATTCTTTATTTTCGGTGGTGGCATGTCTCTGATACGTCTCATGGCCAGCAGGGGGGGTTCGTTGAAGAATGGCGGCTCACTGTCAATCATCTCTATCACCATAATGCCCAACGACCAGATGTCAACCTGGATGGAAACATGCAACAGACTCATAAAAACAACATCTCAATTTTTGTTGAATTGTGGTCAAAATTTTCATAATATATTTCTAAAAATATATCCACTTTAACTACTAAATATTACTTGCTGCTATTTCAATACGCATAAGATGCAGTGAAAACAAGAACAAGAAAGCACTTGCAGAGCAGGCACCAAATGAATGATATTGAAGTGTTACCTCCCCTGTCTACTCTCCCAAAAATAAGGCTCCTTTAATAGATTCCAAGATCCTGACAGTCATGTTGATATGTTGATGACTTTCAATTTGTCATTTGTTTAATGCCCCTATTCATTCAATAATCAGATGCAACTTTTTTCGGTGTAGCAATTTAACACAGCTTTTCACCCTAAGTGACTTTTACATAACGCCAGCTGACCAAAATGAATACACTGCATTAATTCCAATGGCTGATATGAGCATAATTCCCCGGAACATTGGCAATAATCTAGCCACACATGTGTTACGTACGCGGTCATTCAGTCTGAAAATCTTTTCTGCAAGCCAGAATAGGCTTCTGACATTTGCCAGTTTTCTATAAATAATACAGTGTGACTACAATTTTCTATTGGAAAGTATCCTTGTTTGATGTTCCATTTACAAGACGCAATGAGATTTTTTTTTAAAGACCCGCATCATGCCAAAATGGAACTTATGCTTTTTGCTGCAAACGTAGCTCCAGTTCAGCCTGCGCATCCGCACATTCCAGTCAGGATATACATACTGAGAAGAATACTCAGGAGATACCATGAAACTTCCCATGCTTTTTTTTAGACTGGAAAGACTGGGCTGGGGTTGAGCCACGATGGCCGCATGTACCAACATACCAATTTTCGCATGACACTGATGTAACAGTGTTATATGAACGTGTGGAAAGAAAACTTAGTCTTAACAAAATATAAAAGGTTTAATGACAAAGAAATAAATTTATAATAAGCCGAGTGAGGACACATATGATGTGATCACATGTAGTAAAATTTGTACATGTGAGCACTATTATGTGGTTTATTTTACGTGCACTTCATGACAAACATATAATGTGGTGGATATTCTACTTATAAGAGAAAAAAAGAACACAATAATACTTAAAACTATGTTTTAATAACTTAGAAAAGTAAATGTTCTACCTTTATTTCAAAGTAACGATATAGGCCGAAAATCCTTTAAAAAGTTATTTCTTGTTTTACATTAAATTTAAACCAACGAACCCTGCCTGCTTAACTTTCCTAAACAAAGGTCATAGATTTAAAATTTACATAAAATGGGGTGTTGAGAAATGGGCAATAATCAAAATATCAAACTTGTCTTACATACCTCTGGACCATAAGGCAATCTTGAGATGACTTCTGGTGCCATCCAATATGGCGTTCCCACCAAGGACTTGCGTTTTGGTAACTCCTGGGATACTTGCGCACAGAAACCAAAATCAGACAACTTCACCTGAAATGTGTTTCAGGCAATCCATATGTAAGTCTCAAACTTCAAGCTTTAAAATAAAGTTATAAACAAGTGACCAATACGTCAAAGATGTGCTTGGGACTTAAAGAATGACCCTTTTGGTCACTAGTAGCTTTGGTATAAGGATACAAAAGATTGCCACACAATTACCTTATTAAAGACGAAGGATTTGTTTTACCTATGAAATCCCATCAAGGTTATAAAATATTCTCAACAAGGGATGTGTTTGTCAGAAACACAATGCCCCCTATTGCGCCGCTTTGAAATAAAATTTCAATAATCATTTGGCAGGTTTAGAAATTATCTCCCTTTTAAAACTTATTACTTCCCTTGGATTGAATTTTTTGACTTTTGACTTTGAAGGATGACCTTGACCTTTCACCACTCAAAATGTGCAGATTCCTGAGACACACATGCATGCCAAATATCAAGTTGCTATCTTCAATATTGCAAAAGTTATAGGCAACGTTAAAGTTTTTAGACGGACGGACGCACAGACTGACTGACTGATGGATAGTTCAACTGCTATATGCCACCCTACTGTGGGAATAATAAAACAAGAGTTTCCCCAAGACAGTAAGCTTGACTATTTTTCCTTTTGGATAGTATAATGGTTGTTTTTCGTCCGGCAACTATTATTATGACCTGAAGGACATATTTGAAGCCTTATAACTGTACTAGTAATGGTAGCATCAGCAATCAACTACGGGTACCCTACCTTGCCGTCATGTGCCAGGAGGATGGAGTCAGACTTGATATCTCTGTGTATGACACCGTTGGAATGTAGGAACGCCAGCGCCTTCAGACAGGCCTTGCACACCGTCGCTATCTGCGTCTCATCCATCCTGAAAAGGTCAGTATTCATATAGAACAATAATAAATGGCTGGAGAAGCACATGAGCTGCATAGGGGAATGCTTTTAGAACTTTATCTGATGTGCTCTGTGTTATTTAATTAACAAAATGGATGCTTTCAGAACTTTAACAAATGTGCTCTGGGTTATTTAATTAACAAAATGGACGCTTTTAGAACTTTATCTGATGTGCTCTGTGTTATTTAATTAACAAAATGAACAATAATAGATGTATGAAAGACCAATCGAGCATGAAGCCTCCATTCTACATAAAATGGGCAAGTTAATAATTATTTTCAGAATTTTTCTCATTATATAAAGAACAAGAGTACCGCATAACGGGTGCCACGCTCGGCTACGAAAGCTTGTCAGATTATTTTTTTTAGAGGTCACAGTGACCTTGACCTTTGACCTAGTGACCCCAAAATGGGTGTGGTGTGTAGAACTCATCAAGGTGCATCTACATATGAAGTTTCAAAGTTGTAGGTGGAAGCACTTTGACTTTAGAGCCTATGTTAAAGTTTTATATTAGAGGTCACAGTGACCTTGACCTTTGACCTAGCGACCCAAAAATGGGTGTGGCATATAGAACTCATCAAGGTGCATCTACATATGAAGTTTCAAAGTTGTAGGTGGAAGCACTTTGATTTTAGAGCCAATGTTAAGGTTTTAGCACGACGCCTACGGCGGACGAGCTGGCTATGACAATACCTCAGGGTTTCTCCGAAAACAGCCGAGCTAATAAAATTATTTTCTTAAGTGAGGGCAAGACCATATGTAATTTCATTAGTTAGTTGCAATACAAAATAGTTTCATGAGAGTAATAAATTTTATTTTCTCTACGAAAATCAAGACTTATCATGTTTCTTGCATCCAGACACTGATTAGTTTATGTAACATGACATAATGAATATTCTTTAGAATTGCAGTATGCAGCTTTAAGTGTTCTTATCTTTCTTGGTATGAGCTCATGTCACCATTTGCATCCTTTAACAATGATTAATATAGCCAATATTTAATGATATTGGTAAATGGCATATACTTCATATTTAGGAACTAAGTGTATAACCATTTTGACTATTTTCATGGTTTAATCTACACACAGATTGGTGATGAGTAAATAGGGGCCCTGATCCGAAATTCCCAGTTCTGAATGATAACCAGCTTAAATATTTTTAATGTGATCAAACAAAATTTTATTTGGAAATTCACACTACAGTACAACAGTAATTATTGTTACAATTATTATTTGCAGTTTTATGTGCACTTTACTGCAATATAAAAATAAAATGCTTAAGCTTATTTTAGACTTAAGAATTTTGAAGAAATCAGGGCTGGGGCTATGATTCATTGGAGCTTCCATTCTCTGAGACACCAAGTATCAATTGTGTCGCGTTCTGAGAAAACTGGGCATAATGCATGTGCGTAGATTGTCGTCCGAGATTAGCCTGTGCAGTCCGCACAGGCTAATCAGGGACGACACTTTCAACCTAAATTGGCTTTTTGCTAAAGAGAGACTTCATTTTAACGAAAAATGTCATAAAAGCGGAAAGTGTTGTCCCCGATTAGCCTGTGCGGTCTGTACAGGCTAATCTGGGACAACACTTTACGCACATGCATTATGCCCATTTTTCTCAGAACACGACTCAATTAATCCCTACCCCTCAAAGCAAACTGAAAATGGCTACATGCCACCAGCATAAAGCCAGAACAACCTGTGTGTTACTTGTGTAATTGCAGTCTGTTCAGATTTTATGCTGTTTGCTGATCGTCAGTATCTTAAAGTTAAATACAAATCTTTAAAACTTGAATCAAGTAAAAAAGGTCTTAACTAAAATTTGATTTAATTAGGGACTACATATGCACAAAAGAAAGGTTAAATGCCACATTCAGGGTGTGCACTGTGCAACACTCACTTGTTGTGTGTTACAATGTCTGTGAGTGCTCCCCCTTCCAAGAACTCCATGACGACCCAGAGTTCGTCGTTGACGAGGAAGCTGTCGATCATTTCCACGATGTGGGCGTGGTGGTAGTCTCGCATGATGACAACCTGACAATTATAATGTACGTGATTAAACAATAACAAAGTGAGGCTTTCATTCTAAAGACTAATTTAATAACTGTGATATCTAATTAAATAAAGCTTAGTTAAATTGATGTTGTCATAAATGAATTGAGCAGACATGTTGTTGTCAAATTTCAAATATTTTCAAATTTGATTACTCACTTAAACTAAATTATTTCAATAAATTTTATACTGTCATACCTTAATTGTAACATGCTTCTCGAATAAACTACCAGTACATCATTAAAAACAAGAGATGTGTTTGTCAGAAACACAATGCCCCCTATTGAGCCGCTTTGAAATAAAATTTCAATATATCATTTGGCAGGTTTAGAAATTATCTCCCTTTTAAAGCTTACTACTTCCCTTGGATTGTATTTTTTTACTTTTGACCTTGAAGGATGACCTTGACCTTTCACCACTCAAAATGTGTAGCGTCATGAGATACACATGCATGCCAAAATCAAGTTGTATCTTCAATATTGCAAAAGTTATGGCCAATGTTAAAAGTTTTCAGACGGACGGACGAACGGAGGGACATACAGACAGACAGACAGACTGACAGTTCAACTGCTTTATGCCACCCTACCAGGTGCATAATAAAATGTGTAATAAGTGAATTACACTAAGAATTCTTAATTCTAATACTCTGCATTTTTAAACTTCAAAACCATTTGCTGGTTAACACCTTTAACTTATATTGGTTACAATAATAAGTAATGAGCTTGATTTTGCAGTATTTTAAAGGCAACACAAATATTGATTAATAACTAGCGTAGCAGATAATGAGTCTACCAGCAACGAGGAGATCAATCCTTACTCTAGGAGCATAGGACAAAGGGCCATAATTCAAATAAAACTGATCACAGTCAAATTCCTTTCTTCATTATCATATGCAAATTGGAGTCATTAATCTGTCACAATTTGAGCCAGATTCACCCATTCATTAAGTTGTTTTTAATAGAAGTTAGAAATACTAAATTTTGGGACAATACATTTTAGAGGAAAAATAGACAAAGGGCCATAATTCTGCCAAAGTCTTTGTAGCAAAAATGGCTTCAATTATGTTCATCTACACATTAAGGTCATTGAAATGCAAAAGTTTGAGCAAAATCTACACAGTACTTTAAGAGAAGTTGAACACACAAGCTTTATGGTACTGTAATATTCCATTATGGAACTATGAGCAATAATTCTGCAAATCTTTGTTGCAGCCAAAAATCCTTTCCTTAACATCATCTAAAAATTAATGTCATTCAACTATGAAAGTTTGAGCCATATTCACCCATATGTTGAATAGGAGTAAAAACAAACAAACATTCAGACGTGCATTTATATACAGACATACTGATAAATGCAATGCTTAACCCATTTATGCCTAGCGTCTAGAAAAAAGGCCTTGGCAAACAGCGTAGACCCAGATGAGACGCCGCATGATGCGGCCTCTCATCAGGGTCTGCACTGTTTGCTTAAAGGAATTTTTGTAAGAAATATTCTAAATATAAAAATAAATATACTAGAAACAGTCTATTATGTAAAGTTGGAATACAACATTAATTCTAGAATGTACTGTTTCAGTACCGTATGGGCAAGCCCCCTTTGCTCATACACCGCATGGGCAAAACCCCTTTGCTCATGCACCGTATGTTTATGAGCAAAGGGGTTTTGCCCATACGGTGCATGAGCAAAGGGAGTTTGCCCATACGGTGCATGAGCAAAGGGAGTTATAATTCTATAATTTATGGCTTTAATCATTTTTATGACCACTGACATTTGCATGGTAAAAACCAAGCAAATGAAGCTGAAACTGTCCATTCTAGAATTAATGTTGTATTCCAACTTTACATAATAGAATGTTTAGACATCCTTAATTTTGGAAATAAATTGATCCAATTTAGAATGATGGGAGAGTCCACTAGGCATAAATAGGTTAATGCCTCCCACTCAGTTGGGGCAAAACAAAAGCTTCAATACCTCATTGAACAATAGCTCTCTCCTCTGTTGCCGTCGTAAGTCCATCTTTTTAACAGCCACTGTGCGACCGTCATATCTCCTTTTAGCGATGCACACAATGCCAGTGGAGCCTTCACCAATCTTGACAAAGTTTTCAAGCTCGTCTCTGGGATCACCCGGGCTGACCACCATCTGTAGCGCTGCACGGAACTGTAACCATGAAGGGAATTCTATAGATTTTCAAGAAGAAGAAATAGCATATGAGCCTTGTTCTGAGAAAACTGGGCTTAATGCATGTGCGTAAAGTGTCGTCCCAGATTAGCCTGTGCAGTCCGCACAGGCTAAACAGGGACGACACTTTCCGCCTTAACTTGATTTTCGGTAAGGAGAGACTTCCTTGAAACTAAAAATACCACAAAAGCGGAAGGTGTCATCCCTGATTAGCCTGAGCGGATTGCACAGGCTAATCCGGGATGACACTTTATGCACATGCATAAAGCCCAGTTTTCTCAGAACGCGACTCACATCATTTTTTACAGGAAACTGGAAATAACTTCCCAGCAATATTTCATTATCAGGATCTAGGGACATCATAGGTCAAATCAATATTAATTTCGCAATCTGAAATAAATTGTACTTTAAAAAACTTAGATATACATGTAGCTGATAAATGATCTTGTATCGTATAAATCTTGATGGCACTAAAGAAAATAGTTCGAGAATTGGAGTATACATAGCACAATTATATCAAGAATTAATGATTGCAGCTATGCATGAAAAACAAAAGATAAACAAGCAAATTCGTTGAATTGATATCCCACGCCAATATGCTTCTGGACACATAAGTGTTATATTTGACACTCAAAAAAGCATTTTTTCAAGATACAAAGGGCCATAACTCCGTTATTAACAGATGGTGTACAATGCTATTTGGCGTGCATAATCCTCTTATCCATATATACTCATACCAAGTTTGAATGAAATCCGCCAAAGCACTTCCAAGATATGGCTCCGGACACAAAAGAACCGGACAGATGGAAAGACGGACGGACGGACAACGCCAAAACAATATGCCTCCGCCTATGGCGGGGGATAACAAAAGCAAATGTCATTGATTGTGTTTTCTAGTAAAAAAAAATGTATTAACTCCAATTAAGTGAGAAATACACTACAATTGAGGCCATAATAAATACAAGTTACCTATATGATCTCCTTCAACATTAAAAAAAACAACATGAGTTGCAGTGTTTTATTCAATTTCTGTTTTGCGTTTAAACTGCAACTCTTTTGAAAGTATTTTCTCTAAAATAACAATTAAGTTTACAAAAGTCAGGATGCAATTATTACATGCTTTTTATAGAATTAACAAATGTTGTGTCAATCATGTCCAACCGTTTGATCAAGAAATAAATGTTCACCTGAATCAGCATTTGCTTGAGTATTTAAACCCGTTTCATTCTTATTGCACATGCTTTCAAAGACTTTCACACGCTTTTCATTGGAAAAATAATCTACAACACACACTCCAGCGATTCATTGCAAAAACACATCTTGCACATTAGTGCAGCTGCTAATGATGGTGTTTTCAATTAATCAATGTTAGTAATTGATTTTCAATGCTACATACCTGTAACTTCCAGTGTAAATTTTGTAACTGATATAGAATATCTCAGTAAAGCATTCAGTATAACTAGTTTTACAAAATAAAGTTGCTTGATCAGAAATGCGGGATCTAAAATTCAAATAAAGATATACTAAAGTATTGATCATTTAAACATTTCAGTCATTTTTATCAACTCAAACTGCAATAAGGAAGTGCATATTTATTTGATTAAAAAATATTTTCATATGAACTTAATAAAACTGTTTATAACTGATTTTATCACCAATCTATGAGGCGAAAATGTTCTCATGTACAGAAACATAAAACTTTGCTTAATTTTGGAGAAAATGTGAATGCATAAAAATCTTTCAAATTTCTTTAATACTTGAAAAGGCATTTGTTTACATTTTTTACACTGGAATAGTTGTGGTGTAATTTTTGGGGGAAGGTTATGAGAATACTTTTAGAGAAAGGTAATAAGCGTACTGCGCCATGGAATCTCAAGGGTACAATAAATATGACTCACAAAGGAGCCATCATACACTTGAGAGATTCTCAAACTTTTTTTATTTAAAAACATCTTTTCAGATATTTCAACTGCACAAATACAGAGCAATCTAAACGTAATTGTGCATTTTGTGCAGTGAGTCATATATTTTGCCTTCCAAAGCAATTATTATGAAAAAAGAGAGCCTGAAAAACCAACACAATTTATATTCCATATGAAAGAATATTATAACTCAGACAAATGTTCTCTTCATCACTAGTATTTTGACAGGTGAGTGCACCACCAGATGTGCACATATGTATCTGAACATTTATCATCTCTTGCTCTGAATCATCAGGTCACACTTTAGAAAAATTACATGTTTCAAAATCTCAAACAAAAATGTAAAGGGATAGTTATAACTAAATCTATTTGCTTGATGTTCATGTTTATATTTTATACAACTTATCAGTTATTTTTTCATGCAAGACAGCAATGTAAGTGTTAAAATAGCACTTTGTTGTTACCTTACTTTGATAACTTGATCAGGACAGTATGAAACCTTTTAGGACCAACACTATTTTTTTCAAATTGTTACTTTGAATTTGCAGCTCCATGCAATGCAATTCAAATCAAAAGTTGATTAACTAAGAAATTCAAACTCTCTCAATATTGATATACTAAAAATTTCAAACACTGATTTAAAAAATACAAACAAAGCAGGCAGAAGCATGGTAAAGTCAATGAATTTCATGCAATCATGTGTATTAAGGTTAAATAATAATAATACAACTTAATAGATTTACAAAATCAATAAATTTCAAGGTATTTATCAATTGAATCCTTGAACGCACATCTGAGAAACTGTAGCTCAGAGATATAGTACTTTTGATTACACTAGCAATTATTCTCTATTTAACAAAGTTAGTAGAGAACCACTAGTGGATGTTACCTACACATCCTTGCCTTGTAATTAGCCTTGTAATTTAAGAGATTTTTTAAAAGTTATTTTGAAATACAAGTATATACAAATCATGTTACTCCTGGGGCATGGCTAGTTTTGACCCCAGAGGCATGATCATACCTTTGGGCCTTATTTCACAAAAGATTTTAGAATTCATTTCACTATATACTCACATAGTAAATGTGACACTTGGGCTTGGTCAGTTTTCACCCAAGGGACATAATTATGTACACTATTCAGAGGAACTCTAGATGCAGTGTTTTTTCCCACCATTTTTGGAATGGGGCTGGGTCCCGCTCAGGGCCCCCGCTGCCGTTCGCCAGATTCGCCAATGGTGAAAATTAAGCAAATTCGGCGAATAAAATAATCGTTTGGAGAAAACGTCAGGCGAACGATTTTTGTCAGGAAAAAAATAATTCGCCGGACGTTTTCGCCAAACGATTATTTTCCTGACAATTGCCATCCAAGATAGTCAACTCTTTCAGCTGTAGACTGTGCTTCAATACATCGCCGTGTTATTGACCCGCAAAATTGATACGCAGTATGCATTAACACCTGTCAGAACCGGATATCGAGACAAAGGAAACTGACTGGTGTGAAAACAAAACATTGCTGTAACCGTTGATCTTATCAGTTTAAATAAACAATTACATCTGATTAAAGATTGCTGCCGATTTCAATCAATTTGAGTAAAAGCCGTTAGTGAATTATCAACTTTGTCACACAATGAACGTAAAGAAGTTGATAATTGATTTTAATTTCGAGTAGTTCGTAATGTTTGTAATTATTTAAGGTTGAATGCGTTACAATTGTGAATGACGATAGATGAAGGGGTATAAAACCCTCAACATTTACGGCGAAAGTGTCGGAAATTGTGACTGCCAAAATGGCGACCATAGACAATTAGCGTCCTTTGGACTCTGATGAATCTAATGACCCGGTTTCAAAAATAATCATCTGGATGTAGTATGTTGAAAAAAGACAACATTTCAAAACACGAAAAATCAAAAGGTAATAAAAAAGAATGACAATCATTAATATTAAAATGTATATACATGAATATTTTTATATTATAAATAATATATTAAAAATAACAATAATAATTTATGTTCATAATAAATATATATTGACACTTTTCAAAATGAGCTTTTTGTTTTGAAATTTAACATATTTGATTTTGTTTTTTTGTTTTACACTACTGTAGCCTATACTTACAACTGGTGGTTCTGAATGCTTTGCTAAAACTTTGGCTACAGTTTCTAAAATGTGGCTACAAAAAAATCCATTTGGCTAAAATGCTGACTACATAAATTTTTGGGCCAGGGGGAGCCCTGCCGCTGGATTAGAAAAAATATCGCAGCATTTCGACTAAAATTGGGAAATGAGTGTGGTTGTTTGCGTTTTCAATATTATATTTCCTATTTTTCAACTTAAAGAGGTGGATGGGAAATAAATGTTGAGATCTAAAAAAAAATTTACAGCCTTGGACAGTATCTGAAAGCGGAAGTGATTTTGAAAAGAAAATTCAAGACCCATCACTTCGGCAAAAATAAATGAACCAGAACAAAACTCAAACTTGATATGTAAATCATGTACATGTAGGTAGACTCACATAACATAGATCGGCTAAATATTTGAAAGCATTTTGTGAAAAAAACTCCCAAAAACAGTTATTATAGAGACAATTTCCGAGTCAAAGGCCCTAAAAAAGTGATGGATTGGAGTGAAACTCACATTTCATCTGTAAGTTATGTACGTAGACTCACAAACCAAATATCAGGTAAATATCTTGAAGTGTTTCTTACAAAACCTCAGGAAAACAGTTATTAAAGAGAAAATGTCAAACACCAAATATCAGGTCAATATCATAAAGCGTTCAGGAAAAAGTATGGAAGATGGATTTCCGGACGGACAGGCAGTACGACTGCCATATACCACCCTACCTTGCCGCCATATGACATGATCAGTTGTCTATAGCAACTGACACTTCTCACCTGTTCATGGGAGAGTCTCTGCTGCTCTGGCATTCCATTCCCAGCTGCAGGGGGTGGGGGTTTGCTATGCGGTGATTTGGGAGGGGTGGGTGGCCCCTGCATGCCCCGCGGGGAGACATGCGGTGCGGGTGGCTGGTGGGGGAGTACCTGATTACCACCCATCCGATCCGGAGGGCTGAACTGTTGGTGACCGGGAGCCGGGTAGCCCGGCTGTGTCTGTTGTTGCTGCTGCTGCTGCTGAAATACACAGATTTTTGGTTTTCCACAAATTTCATTAACATTATCATTCCATAAAAGCTATTGTTATCAATAAATTTCCAATGAGCTAAAATGATTTACAACAACATGTGCTATTAGGATTATTATTACCCGCACCACTAAGATAAGCACTTCAACTGGTTTGTAGTCCCTTAAAAGATCAAATTAAATTTAACAGCCCCTTAAAAGATCAAATTATATTTAACACTTTTCTTACCAGATTATAGTTTTTAAATGTTAAATTATGTCCTGATGAGCAGCAAATAGCATAAAAACGGAACAAACTTTGAGTTACTCGCAGGCTGTTCTGGTTTTATGCTGGTTGAATATATAGCCATTTATAGGTTAATTCTGAGTAGAATAGGTTTACAAAATTTAGCATGCTCATTTTGTGACAAAAACATGTCAAAACCAAGTGTGCAAATGAAATACAATATGATTGACATTTACAAAATTTCTAAATGTCAGCAGGTCAGGATGTAATAAAGTGTAATTTAACCTTTAACCAACAATTTTTGTGCAACTTGTAAATATTTAAACCAGTTTTAACATGTCTTACAGTAACAGTAAGAACCAGTGGCATAAAGCATTTACACTAGCATTCATTTAGAGGAAAACACCCAAAAATGTTGGGGCATAATCTTTAGATAATATTGGCCTGCACTGGCCTTGAATACATAAAATAAAATATTACAAAGCTTTTATTCAGCTGGGGTATGACACACAATTAAAATATAAAGAATACATAAAGAGTATACCCTTCTCGCAGTATCATAGCCAGGAAGGTTTTGAGGTGGTTGCTGAAGCTGGGGTTGCCGTGACAACGTGCCATTAGGATATGGCTGCTGTTGTTGCTGCTGTTGCTGGGGATATCTGTTGTCATGGTAACCTGACATTGGAGGATTGGTCGGACTGCGACCACCTGGGGGTATTTGATTGTTGCGAGGGGGTGACATATCGTGGGGATCACGGCGCAGTGAATTGCCGTCATATGAATCATTATGTTGTCTATATGAATGTTCAGATCTTCTGTCCTCAAAACTTTGATCACGGCTGTTAGGATGAGAACCTCTGTAATCATCCCGTGGTGGCTGTAGCCTATCTGGATACTCTCCCCTCGCATCATAACGATCATTCTGCGGATAACGGGGATCGTTGGGATAGCGGTTATCTCGCATTTGATTATTTTTCTCTGGGGGATACATGTTTCTGGGATCCCTGTTATCCTGTTTATTATACTGCTCTTGGTATGGATCCCGCGGGTCACGGTTCTCGCGGTTATAAGGAGGAGGGCCAGGATACTGTGGGTACCCTCCTTGTTGGCCAACCCGAGGGGGCGGGGGCATGCCAACAATGGGTCCATCCTCCTGCAGGGGCGGGTAATTTTGGTCGGGCTGGTACCGACGACGCTGCGGTGGGCTGCTGTTACGTAGGGAGTTTGACCGGGCAACTGAGATTCCGCCTGGCATCCCCATGCTCGAGCCGTTTACCTGGGCGTTGGAGTTCCCACGAATGATAGTCTACAACATGACATCAGACAATAACCATCATAGTTTATACTAACGGCATTTTAAAATGGAGTATTTTTATACATGTAATAGACTTACTTAGGAATGGGAGAGATTCTTTAAAACCCACTAATATAGGAGTACAAACAAAGCTCCTGCAATATGGTCAAAATCCATTCAAAATCACATGACATATCACCTGAATAAATGTTTATGGAAAACTCTCCATTGTGGATAAAATACTGTGGAATGACTAATTTTTGCACTTTTCGGGCTACCACAATTTATGACAATTTAATTAATGACAACCACAAAGATTTAATGCTCTTGCCATTTGTTCATTTTTCCTACACATTTTAAATGTTCACGGTTTCTTTCCAGACACTGACACATTGAGTTAACAATTTGCTATCTGATGTGGAGCTTGAATTGAATGCAGGGTTCAATTAACAAAAAGGTGTCAGTTTGATAGGATGAGAAAACAAGAGGGCCAAGATGGCCCTAGTTCGCTCACCTGAGAGAAGTCGGTTCATTCAATCTTTACTAAACGTCAAACTTGATAAACATCCTGGTCAAGTTTCATCATTATTGAACCAAAACTCCGGCATTTGGATCGATTTTGTTTTTGTAAGATTTGACCTGGTGACCTATATTTTGAGTAGACCCCTTACCAAACATCAAACTTTGCTTACAAAAATAAATATTATGACCAGGATTCATAAAAATCTGAAACAAAATTGTGACCTCTAGTGTGTTTACAAGGATTTTGTACAATATAATGTAAATTTGGACAATATAAAGGCAATAATTATGGCATTAATTATGTGATATATATAAAACCAATCTTTTCACCAAGTTTCATGATGATTGGGCAAAAAATGTGACTTCTAGAGTGTTCAAATCTTTTTTTACTATATAAATATAAGAAAACTGCCCCCCCCCCCCCTCTGGCAGCCATGTTATTTTCAAACTCAACTCTCATATCAAGAAAACAAATGTTCTGACCAAATTTCATGAAAATTGGGCCAAAAATGTGACTTCTAGAGTGTTCACATGTTTTCACTATATACATATAGAGAAAAATGCCCCACCCACTGGCGGCCATGTTTTTTCACCGATCTGAACCATTTTCGAACTCGTCTGAGATATCAATAAAACCAATGTTTTGACCAACTTTCATGATGATTGGGCAAAAATTGTGACTTCTAGAGTGTTTACAAGGTTTTTCTATAGCCAAATAAGGAAAACTGCCCCCCCCCCCCCCGGCTGCCATGTTATTCAACTGACCGGAACCGTTTTCAAACTCAACTCTCATATCAAGGAAACAAATGTTCTGACCAAATTTCATGAAAATTGGGCCAAAAATGTGACTTCTAGAGTGTTCACATGTTTTCACTATATACATATAGAGAAAAATGCCCCGCCCACTGGAGGCCATGTTTTTTCACCGATCTAGACCATTTTCAAACTCGTCCAAGATATCAATAAAACCAATGTTTTGACCAACTTTCATGATGATTGGGCAAAAATTGTGACTTCTAGAGTGTTTACAAGGTTTCTCTATAGCCAAATTAGGAAAACTGCCCCCCCCCCCTGGCAGCCATGTTATTCAACTGACCGGAACCATTTTCAAACTCAACTCTCATATCAAGGAAACAAATGCTCAGACCAAATTTCATGAAAATTGGACCAAAAATGTGACTTCTAGAGTGTTCACATGTTTTCACTATATGCATATAGAGAAAAATGTCCCTCCCACTGTCGGTCATGTTTTTTCACCGATCTGGACCATTTTTAAACTCGTCCGAGATATCAATAAAACCAATGTTTTGACCAACTTTCATGATGATTGGGCTAAAATTGTGACTTCGAGAGTGTTTACAAGGTTTCTCTATAGCCAAAAAAGGAAAACTGCCCCGCCCACTGGCGGCCATGTTTTTCAACTCACCGGAACCACTTTTGAACTCAACCAACATATCATTAAGACAAACATTTGGACAAAGTTACATGAAGATTGGGCATGAAATGTGACTTCTACAGTGTTTACAAGTTTTTTCTTTTTTTTGACCTAGTGACCTAGTTTTTGACCCGGCACAACCCAGTTTCGAACTCGACCAAGATTTAATGGGGACAAAGCTTCTGACCATGTTTCATGAAGATGGGACAAGAAATGTGGCCTCTAGAGTGTTTACAAACCAAATGTGGAAGACGGACAGACGGACGAACAGACGACGGACAAAGACCGGTCACAAAAGCTCACCTGAGCAATCAGGTGAGCTAAAAATCCATATCTACTTGTGATCATTCAACCCCTATTAGATGTGGACACCTGCCAATTAATAGCCTAATCTAACAACTACCGATGACTAGAAACCAATTTTGTAAATACCAAACATTTAAGCTTTTGTTTAGGACTAATACATTTTTATAAACACCTTGCAGATGAATCATGTAAAAACAATACAAGTAGCGAGGTACCATGATATTACAGCAGAATTCTTGCCAACAGTCTAAATGTATGTTTTCTGTTCTCACATCCCCATCAATAACAGACTAAGTGTCAAACAGACACAGAATCAATGGGGATATTAACGACAAAGACATTCCATGAAGAATTAGACTTAGTAAAACTGTCCTCATGTTGAACATTTCTCACAAATTCTTTTTTATTTCAGCATAAGTTAGTAACACAGTGCTTTTTTTTGCTTTTTTTTGTTACAGCCTGTGGCATTTGGATTGGGAAAATTAGCGCGATAAACCATGAAATTGAGAAAAATAGCGCGATAAACCAGGAAATTGGGAAACATTATAATTATGATTATAAGAACAGAATAAAAATTGCTAAGTTCATGTTTGCCAGCATTTTTATATTATAAAGTGTTGCTTTCATGTCTTCTTACAACGTTTAGTTAATATCCTTCCACATGGATATTAAACTTGCAATAATCTATAGTTTCTTCAATATATATGTACCATTTTGATTTAATCATAATCTCTTTAAGAGTATGAATTTAATTCAGGATGTTTTTTAAAGTAAAATATGACATGGTGAAAACATTAACAAATATTAACAAACATGCTTAAGTGTTCTTGCTGTGTTAATGTTGTATTCAATGGAGCTAAAATAATACATTTCATTTGTTTACCTTTTAATATCTTGCACAATTGACATCCTCAGTTCAATGCCATTTCACCAAACTATACAGCGTGACAAACATAATAAAGTAGAATACTGTATTTTACCATGCATAGCGCGCAGTTTTTTACCTTCAAATTTCAAAATAAAAATTCAGTGCGCGTAATACATTGACACAACGCTTTCCTGGTTGCTAAATTGCAAAAAATCCATTTCGTAATCGTAAATCTTCACAATTGCCGCCATTTTTGTTATTGCAAAAAAACTACACCCTATAATGTTATAGACTGAAGGGGCCGTTGTCGAAACAACAAATAGCGGGAAAGGTTAGGAATGAACGGGGTAGTAATTGTTTTGACAAAAATTAAAAGATGAAAAAAAAATGTCTTTGTTGGTGTTTTCACACTTCTTCATTGATTGTTCATTAAAAAAAATCGAGGTATATCGATCCCTGTGCGCCGCGGTATTGTTTGTTAAAGTTTTCGTTGTCATGAAAACTCGTTGATTTACAACGCAAAACGTCTTATTTGAACTAAGGCTAATTATTTCAATAAGTATTTCTCAACTTCGCTTTTGCTTTATTTTGATAATTTAATCCAAAGTTTAATGTTAGCATTTCCGAAAATTTGCACTCCATGTGAATTGACAGTTTGACGTCATCAAAGGAAAGCCGCTTCCTGTCTGAAGCAATAAAGCGACAAGTTTCTCGCCGACAAAATTGGCTTCCTTTGTCTAGCAATCAACATGCCGAACCAATCGTGTGTTTGTTCCTCAATGGCAATCGTCCAATTAAATAATAGCACGTGCAAAGCTCCGCCTTCGAACCTTTTGCAAAGAACGGAGGTGGAGTTCAACGGTTAATTGAGCAAGTGTTTTACGTAAGTTGAGTTCCGATTTGCCGAAATTACTAGGCCCTAAGCATTGAAACGACGAATACATTTATCAATGATTTTCCGATCTCTGCATAAATATGCTACTGTGCGAGTATACTACGTAGGTTACAAACCAACAATAGAGATATAGACTCGTTTTATTTTCTTTCAATAGAGACAAGCAAATGATATTTGTCAAATGGCTTTACGCGGATAACGCCAACTGTATGGAATTGAGCGTTCGGGTGTATTGTTTGTCTTACTATATATACTTATCAACTAGACGCAGTGAAGGCGCAAAATACCGGGTCAAACTGGTATTATTGGGAGCAACTCTTAATGGGGAAATATTTAAGTCGATGAAAAATAAAATGGGATCCACGGACGATTTGCGTAAAATTGGACATTGAGATGTTGCGGGTCTGCAGAAGAAGATGTCATACGATGTTGTGAGCGGCAGGTAATGAAAATGTTACACTGTTCAAATGTGAGGAATAGGTAATAGTGGTTCGAATTTAACGCAAACATGCGTAGCGGAAATAAGGACATAACGGTGTTCTCGAGAGAATAATCTTAAAAATTGTCGAAAATATAGTGCTTTGCAACCCATGCTCCTGATCGTATAAACTCTCCCTACTTTAAAACAAAAAATTAAGCGCCCGAAAAACTCAGATTAAATGATTGCGCAATATAAGAATGGCGGCCATTTTCGGCCAAATTTTCAGGTTTTTGGTCTTGAATTCTTTTTTTTCTCCATTTTGGCTTTAAAAAATCGCATGCGCGTTATACATGGTAGCGCGCTATACATGGTAAAATACGGTATGCATATGAGTCTGATTATACACAGATCCACTAACATATAAATCAAATCATGTTTGTCTCTTTCCATTTTCGAATGATACCCATCTTTAATGCTTTAACTTTGTGAGTAAACTAACTCCAATTTCCCAACACAGATTTCTGTGACGCACATTCACTGTGAAGATTTCTAATAAATATTTGTTGTTGTTCATCTCAAACATAGTATTTTGCGTTAATTGACACACACATTAAATTATCTCCTAATAACCATGTGATGTCCGCTGTTAATTTTAGTGTTTTTTATCATTTTCGCTGCTCAGCGCAAACTTCTCGTCTGCTTGCCGCCATCTTGGACGTGTGTAAAAACAGGGGTGCCTAAAAACAGGCGTTAACAATCAGGATACATCGACTATCCTCCGCAATATAGAGAGATGTGTGGATAGCAACGTAGAATCGTATTCGGCTACATTCGCGAACATTTGTAAGTCAGTTGTCATTCGGCTCGACAAGCTCGATCGGCACTCGTTCTACGAAATTAACGCTAAATGACATTGTAATCTTATTGGCTTTATTGGGAGAATTTGGTCATTTTTTGGGAAATTTTGGTCAGATTTTTGTTGGAAAAAACGTCATTTTTTGCAATTGGGAAGCAGCCGAATATCGGCGGTAATTTTGGGCAAAAAAAACACTGTAACATAACTTGTTTATTCAAATGTTGAATTTTTAATTTGCTTCTTCAAATCCAAACACATAAATGGTGCATAATTTCAGTCTTAATACAATGTATCTCAAAATTGTGTCGTCAGCTACTACACATTGATCACACACAAGGATAAAAAGCATCACGTTGATTTAACCTTTACCACTTAGATGTACAGTCTTTATCCTAATAAACGCTCCCGCCCTAATAAACGCGCCCCTATCGTAAAATAAAATGAAGGAGTGATCAAAATAATAGCGCCCCCTTTTCTCGGCTGCTAAGGGGTAAAGTAATTGCATTTTATTGACAGAACATTCTTTTTTTATCAACAAGGTACAGTACAGCTCACGCAAAACCAACAAATTCCGCGATCCGCGGAGTTTGACGACATCAAGTGTTCACGGAGTTGACTCGGCATCGACCATCTGGTTGCCGTGTTTGCCGAGACAAGCTCCGGCATGATGCCGAGGAAATTGTTGGTGATGTGACACTCCGCGAACACTCTAATTAACTATAATTTACCTAGGATAGAAACTGATTACAAGTTCCGAATCATAAAGTTTATTAAATGTAGATTAACTACGTTCTGACATAAACTATCAAAGCCAATCCCCTCCCTAAAAAATAAAATTAATTTGTCTGTAGAACAATATGGGATTGTTGGCGTTGCAGTTTTCAAATTTCAACATGTATTTCACACCGTGACTGTTTTTTCTGTCTTTTTAAATGCCGCGTATAAAACTAAAACGTGTTCGCACCTAGCTGTAGGATACTGCACCTTGATGAGTGATAATTGCGTGTTTGATAAGGCAAGTAACAGTTTGAAGCCATAGAGAACTCATAACAGATTGTAATAATCATATTTTCCCGAGTCTCTCGATTCCCCGATACATACGTGTCAACTGTCTCAATCGATTACATGCAACTTCTCCTGTCTTTATCCATTACTCGATAATCACGCATATGCCCGATTTCCATTTTAAAAGCAAATTTTGGTTAATATTGATGATAAAAGTGCTCAATTTCTGCATATGCTTCTATTTAATGATTTGATGAAATAAGCGCCTTATCAGGACAGTGATATTACAACATGCGTAAATCACCTGACATGGTTTGCACTCGTCGTGTACAGCTATTTTTGGCTTTAAATTCTAGCCACATATACATGGTGCACGTGAATTAAATGAATTTCTTTGTTCTGAAAAAAGCGCGCGAAAAATTGGCGTGGGTGTATTTATTTGTGAATAAACATTTCATAGCGGGTAAAACATTGAGATCATTAATTTTAATTTCCAATAAAAGTTTCGTTGTGAATTTCAACTAAATTACCGGGGTATGTCACAAATTACTTGGCATTGACATTTCCTCTTAATAAAATATAATTCAAACACACTGTATCGTTACCGTTACGCTGTTTCAGTTCCTAAATTATTGTAACAATTATTTGATTGTATACTGACTGCACACAAGTGTCGTGTACAGTTCATATTCATCTTCAAGGACCAATAAACAACTTAAATCGGGACGGCAGTACTCCCACTGAACACGCAGTTCATCACCAGAAGCAATGTGTAAATTTAAATTTAGATGCACATGTACACAAGTCTTTTTCTGAAAATGCGGAAAAAGTGAAAGTAATCATTTAAAAAATATTTGATTTTATTCAAATAGTCAACATTATTTATATTTTTGTTGTCTGTGTATTTTAGCAACTCGATCTTATGCAAAAAGATATCTTTTTTTTTCGATGTTTAAAGCAAGTCTCGTTTCCGAGATTAAACTGTGTAAATTTCTTCGATATGGTTACTGACCTACATTGTTTTGACAGATGACATCAGATGGTTACTGTATGAAGTATGCAGAAAAGCTTACGAAATGTTAAAACAATCGCGTATGAATAAGAATAACAGGGTATTATCTGTATCTGTTTCTTATATTCGTTAATTTGAAATTCTTTTATTCGTTAATTTGAAAATTATTTAACACTTGTTATAGTATACAATAAATATTTGTACATATTTCTCCTCGGCGAATCGGCGCGTGTCAAGACGCGGCATGATTCGGCGGATCGATGCCGAGGCAGTAACAGAATGATAATGGGGCGCAGTATTCTGGTAAAACTAATTGTGATATGTTTACGATTGGTCAATGAACTTGGAACTTTTCGCAAATACCGGTAAACATATTTTACGTGTCAGTTCATATTATACCTAAAGGAGGATGAAATAAACGCGCCCCCTTTGTGATTTGCATGGCGCCCGGGCGCGTTTATAAGGATAAAGACGGTATATATATATACGTATTTTGACGCTTTTGTAGTCCCTTAGAAAGTTAAATTTAACAAGACTATTGCCAAGCAATATAAGTCCCCTACCAGTGAAACTCAACCATGTTCAGCAATATTTCTAGTCTATTTGTTGCCATAGAAACCAGAATTCTTGACGTAGGAACAAAATGAAATGACGAGCATAATCTCCATTTTCCATCTGTCCATGTTTCAAGTTTCATGAAAAAATATGAAGAACTTTTAAAGTTATCGCAGGATCCAGAAAAGTGTGACAGACTGATGGACACACAGAGCCCAAGCCATAAGTCCCCTCCGGATTCACCGGTAGGGGACTAATTAAAGGCCTTTCTTACTAGATCTAATTTTTAAAGGTTTCAGTTCCAACCCTTAGATTCTTATGAGCAGCAAACAACATAAAACCTGAACAGTTCCTCACATGCTGCTCTGGTTGTATGCTGTTTGCACATAGCCATTTTCACTTTGCTTCTCAGTGGTAAAGGGTTAAAGAAGTAATATCATAGCTTCATGGGTACAAAACTAAGCAACAAATAGTGTGATAAACATTTTAGAATTGCCCTTCGTCATAGTATTAAAAATACTCCTTTAAAGATAAGTTATGAATACACAGTAAATAAAGAGACTAATTTGCATCAAAATTGTAATTATCATAATTCAAAATTTACCTAAATTCCAGGGCACATAACTCTGCAAAAACTATCACAACAAATACAAATATTACATCTTGCACTACTATATAATGTTCACAACATTTCTATAAAGTTTCATGTTTATATGCAGAAAACTGAAAGATAATGTCATGACATGTACAATGATGTTAGTATCTGCTTTTAATGATTTTTTCATTTAAAGAAGGTCTTTTCTACAAACAAATCCAGTTAAGGAGGAAAGTGTTGTCCCTGATAAGCCTGCACAGGCCTGCACAGGATTATCTGGGACAACACTTTATGCAAATGCTTTAAGCCCAGTTTTCCCAGAACAAGGCTCGATTGTTTCACCTTCAATGGCTGTATCTCTACAGGGGTAATGCTGGAGGGGTCAACCATGGGTCGTCGCCTTGACGAGTCCTCGGTGTTCACGACACTCTGCCATTGCTGCGGCAGACCCACAAACCGGCCCTGGTTGTGATCAAACCCCGTATGCACTCGGTGCTCAAAGTTCGAAGGGCCAGAAATCGCAGGCTTTTTCTTTTTCTTGAACATTGTATGTGGTTTTATCTGAAAATACAGCAGGCGTGTGTTTGAACCAATAATAATTGTGTCTGAATTATGATGTTTTATAGAACAATATACATGTATTATATTTTCTGTCTATTATTACATGTTGAGAGCTACCGGTTGTTGTTACTTTGAAGCATACACCAAGGTTACATTTTGAAATCTAATAAACAATATGTAACTAAATTGTAATTAAGTTTGGGGTCAAATATGCTAGTTAGGATTAGTTTTAAATTATAATTGTTCATGTTTATTACAATGTATTGACATGCCCAGATGAGAAGAACCACTGTTTCAAATTATCAATTCCTTTGAAGCATATCTACCAAACTGAAAAATATAATAAATGCAAATCCATGTTTTAGCCACTGAGTATCAAAAAGCTATATTCTAAATCGCTGAGCAATTATTTTCCAATTGATGCTTATAATGGGACTGTCTACCAGAATAATATTAAACTTGGTTGTCCTCAATACATCAACAACTTTACAAAGTACATTTAATTCTTTTTGATTGTTGATGAAAATGCATGTTTTAATGTTGACATGTTTGTGAAGCAGTTTTTTCACCTTTGGCAAAGGTAACAATATCATTGAGATCAGTTGATAGCAAAAGCTTTTTTTCTACCTGTGAGCTGCAAAATGCGAAAATGAGTCTTAAGCAATGACCAGCCAGCATAGCTCTCTACCAGCCTGTGCAAATACCCAATGTGCTAAGGAACAAGGCTTTTTGTTATAAAGTAACACAAGGATTCCTTGGTCTCATAAGCAAACAGGGTAGCTTCTCAGACTACACGGACGCTGGTCATATTATAATACATACATGTTTTGTTTTAAGGAATTGATTCAAAGTCTAAATTGGTTTTGTGAAAAATTGCTTTGATTGGTTTATAAAAATACCAATTATTGGCTCCATTTAACTCAATCATTTTCCAATTATAATGTTATGTATACTCCTTCGACCTTCATAACATAAAGCTGAATTAGGGATTAAAAGCAATAAACATTCCTATAAATAGAACTATGAAGGTATTATTTTCAATTAAGGAAATTATATTAAATTCTATTTACCATCAAATAAAATAAACACCACCACCAATAACAGACAATACCAAAAACAGAAGAGAAAATATTTATAATTCATTCTCATTTCAGGCTTTATTGCACAGATCTATCCTGACAATCTGCTGACAGTGGAAAATTACTTGCCATTCCATACTGAGAGTAATTATGGTCATTATAAGTATTCAACAATAAAATTAGTTCACTGTAACACAATTTTACACATGGGATACTTATGAATACAGTTAAAAGGTAAGCGGACTTGATTAGACTAGTGCTAAATTATCAATGAAGGAGAAAGAATGGAATGTACACACAGGAATGTTATAGGGGGGTCACGAATTCCTCCATTTAATATTATGACTCTTGCACAATTTTATTGAACATGTCAACTTGTTGATAAAGATCTTTGATCTGCGTATAAACCATAAATGACCATTCCAGCAGAAAATAGTTTAAGTACAATTATTAATTATACAGACTTTTAGCCTATTTTAGAATGTTAATAACCCATGCAATAAACACTTCTAGTGAAGGCCCTCCAAAAGAACATTCCGAATTGTTTGAAGACCTAGTTCAATAACATAAGCCGATGAATGGGACTGTTCTTTGTTCAGTTATATAATATACTAAGACATCCTGCCTTAACAGATTAGATCTATTTCCAGAGATACAAACAATGACGATTTTATGTCACAGGTTCAAGACATTCTTAGTTTCAGTTTTCTCTGTCATCTACTTGACGTAAGTTTTTTTTGTATGCTATTAAATTCTCCATTATATAACCTAGGAACCTAAGCGACTGAATATATTTAACATGATTATGCCTCACTTCCTTTTTAAATTGTAAAATCCCATAAATGTGTCTTTGCATAATTTTAATATGCAATGATGTTGGAAAGTTATATGTTCTGGGTATGTATTCATGTTGTTTTTCCGTATTAAATACAGGCATCTTTTGGGCTATTTAATCAATATTTCACCCACTACAGTGTTTTGTTTTCATTCAAAATTGGGTCTGTTAGGAGACAGATGCAACCCCCCTCCCCCCTAAACAGGGCCTTGACACAGTATTTTTTGCAACCAAACTGACCATAAGAATCCAATTTAACACTTAATATCATAGTGACCTTAAAATTTGAACTAGTGACCCCAATTTCAATAGGGGTCATCTACTGTCCAAGGCCAATGCACATGTGAAGTATCAAGCCAATTGGTCAATTCGTTGACAAGTTATTGATTGGAAACGATTTTGTGACAGTGACCTTGACCTTTGACATAGTGACCCCAATCTCTATAGGGGCCATCTATTGTCCAACTCTAATGCACATGGGAAATATCAAGCCGCAAATCGGTCCCTCCGTTCACAAGTCATTGATCGGAAACCATTTTCACTCTTAGTGTGACAGTGACCTTGACCTGTGACTTAGTAAGCCCAATTTCAATACGGGTCATCTACTGGCAAAGGCTTTGTAAAGGAAAAAAACGCTGATATAATTCAGCATCATACACAATACCATGGGTCTCTAGGGGTACACCTTAGAATTGTCAAGTATAATTTGCAGCACAATTCAAACTGTAGCAAATTTAGAATTCTGGTCGCTTATCTGCTTCTTCTGTACACTACAAGTAACATACAGGGTGGCAGATATAATTGTCCCAACACAGTCAGACAAGAGTCAGTAAGACCTGATAAAACAATAAACACAACTAGCAAAAGATAAAGGGCATCTGATGTCCTGATAGGGGGACTGAGTTACAGGGAACACATGGCTGGTAACTTGAGATCTAGAGCACAATGGATTGTGAATCAAAACATACCACAGCTATAAAAGAGAAATATATGGGATGGATAATACAAAATATACTGAGCTATGAACTTCAGTTCTCTAACAATACATTCTTAGCTGTTTAAACACAGAAAATTACTACTAAAGGCTTTAAAAAATATTAATAATTTACAGTCAGAAATATCAATTATGAATGTATGTTTTAAAGCAAAAAAGTATGTTTTAAAGTAAAGTGGTTTTAATGCATGTTATTTAACCACTTGAGCAAACACCCTGGTGGTTTAATTCCTAAACTGGTGTTTATTTAATGATAAACCATGAAGAACCAAACATGAAATAAAATGCACAAATTGCTACAAATAGTATGGAAGTTACAAATGGCATGGTAACAGAATATACTTGGCTTTTAATTTCAATGAATCGTCCTACCAAAGCTCATTCTGCATCATTGTATTATCCTTACTTTAATCTCACATAAAAATGAGCTGTGCTCTGTGAAAAGGGGGACTAATGCATGTGCATAAAGTGTCATCCCATATTAGCCTGAGCAGTCCTGCACAGGCTAATCAGGCAAACACTTTCTGCCCAAACTGGATTTTTGCTAATAAGAGACTTTCTTTAAACAGGAAATATCACAAAAGCTGGAAAGTGCACAGGCTAATCTGAGATGAACACTTTATGCACATGCATTAAACCCCCTTTTCACAAGACCATGGATCAAAAATATTTTACAATTGAATAGAGCACAATCATGTTAACAACACCTATCTCAGCAAATACAGTAATTTGACCATCACAACACTACAATAATTCGTTACAGTAAACATGTGCAATTGCAAGTGAGAAAGGCATGTTATGTATGCAGTCACAAGGTTACTCATAAGACATAACCAGCATTTACTCTCATCCTAAAAATCAACATTCAATGTGAATGCATCATTAATTCATCATATTAAGGCACATACAAAACTAAATTCTGAATCATACCTTCTCATAAAGTTCCATTTCTGTCCACACAAGAAACCAGTATAAAATTAAATAATACAAGTCAAGTGTCTGACTAGGGAATTGACTTCCCTCAGAAACCTAAACGCTGACACACATGTCCATAGGTTTAGAACAAATGGCAATCATAAAGAAAATGTCTTATGTGTTGTTGCCTTAATTCAAACACCACTAACTGTACTAATTAAGTACAGTAAAGCTAGCAATCACATCATGTTACTTCAGCCACTGAAATTAATAACTTGCAGAACTAATATACAACAAAGTATATTCCACAAACTTCACAATTCATCAAGTTCAAAGAAATCATCAAATAAATTCCACACACAAAAACATGCACAGTAAAGAACATAAAAAGCTTAGTATCTATGTATCTAAGGAAACAAGCATGCTTGCAGCCTAACAGTAATGCCAGACTGCCCGCTTGTAATGAACAGAATGTAACATCCCAGATAACAGCCAACAAACCTAATGAGGCAACAGTTTATGTAGCAGGAAATTCACAACTTTTAAATGTTTTATTGTCACCAATAATGAAACTCTATTTATTCTAATATAAGTTAATTCAAAATATACAGCTATAAAGCTCTAGACATGTTTGGCTAGGGTCTTCAAGTGACTGTATAAATTGAAGTTATGAACATTTTGTGTATATGTAAATTTATTCATAATGATATTAATACTAATATTTTTTTAAGTGTAATATTTTAGGTAAAATAATTTGCATTACTTGCTAGAGTGCTATAGATTATTAATTATTCTTGCATTTGCAATAAAAACACTTATTATCCCCTGCCATAGGTGGAGGGATATTGTTTTGGCGTTGTCTGTCCATCTTTCCATCCGTCCGTCCGGAGCCATATCTTGAAAGTGCTTTGGCGGATTTCATTTAAACTTGGTATGAGTATATATATGGATAAGATGATGATGCACGCCAAATGGCATTGTACACCATCTGTTAATAACCTAGTTATGGTCCTTTGTATCTTGAAAAATTGCTTTTTTGAGTGTCAAATATAACACTTTTGTGTCCAGAAGCATATTGGCAGGGGATATCAATTTAACGAATTTGCTTGTTAAACATGGCTTTAACCTATTAAATTTTTCAGCTATTGGATGATGGATCTCTTTTCAAATGACGTCTTTTTTTCGATAAAGTAAGAAGCCATTTTCTGTAAACCTTTTTTACATTAAAATAATTTAATATTTTCAGACGTCAGTTTTTACAGCATGTAGGGAGCACAAAACATTTTGCGTCATGGTATTCTTGCTGACACATCAATTAAATATATTTCAAAAGCCATATTAATATGAAGAGTGTTAGATTGGTATCATGAAATTTTAGCAACATTTACTAAAAAATAAAATGATTCTATCAATAATATTTAGTGAAAAAAGAGAGACAAACTTTACAGAAATAATTTTTTATTTCAGTTTTGCAAGATAACATCTTAATTGATATAAGTCCATAATATAGTGTTATTTCTCTGTTGCACTTTCTAAAATGTAAAAAATCTTGTTTGGGCTTAATATAATTATAAATTTTCTTTCACCATGCTTATACTATTTAACATAGCAATTTTTTTGCCCTATTGGAAAGAGAACCGGTGCCGTATCTGTTGGGAAAAAATAAGAGTGAAAAAAAAACACCTCAAATTTGGATCATTTGAGTTGTGTTATTTTCAGATTGGGAATTATGGGTCTTTTAAATTGCTTGATATAAATTGCACAAAACAAATCAAATATTCATACCATACAATTTGGCTTGAAATGTTCAGTTTCAAGGTTCATTTGATTTGTTCTCTTGCTGATAATGTAATTTTATTAAATATATAAATTATTTAACAAGAGATGTGTTTGTCAGAAACACAATGCCCCCTTCTGCGCTGCTTTGAAGCCATATATATGACTGTTGACCTTGAAGAATGACCTTGACCTTTCACCACTCAAAATGTGCAGCCCCATGAGATACAGATGCATGCCAAATATCAACTTGCTATCTTCAATAATGCAAAAGTTATGACCAAAGTTAAAGTTTTCGGACGGACGGACAGACTGACTGACAGACAGACGGTCGAACTGACGGACAGTTAAAAAACTATATGCCATCCTTTGGGTGCATAAAAATATATTCAAAATATACTAAATTATGTATGTTTTGTTTCGACATCATACTTAAAAGATTTCTTATATCAAACCAATTGACCTTCCAAAAATTGACAAATTGTAAATATACATTTAATACACACACTTTATAAGGCCTAACAATACTGACCAATAACCAGTGTAAATACACATCTCGAACACTTAACACCAATCATCCATCATTAAACCTAGGCTTATCTTGAAAACAATGTACTCTTGGTGCCTTGATGTCAAACACAAGTTTGTTTACTAAATTGTGAGCCAAATGCAGTCCAATTGTCAAAACAATGAGTATACATCATGTCATATCTCAAGTTATATATGTAAAGCTGTGTTTTTACAAGGGAATCTTAAAATAATGTTGAAACACTGACTTTTTTATTTTATAAAATGTTTTCAATGCTCTTTCTTTTTGGAATAAAACAAAGAACAATTTCCACTAAACCAACTTGAGTTTTACCAGTGATAAATAAGGCTACATATTTTCCCTCAAAATAACAGGACACTGAAGTGTAATAAATTATCCTTCAGATAAAATAATACAAATATTAAAACGTACCAAAAGGAATCTAATCGACGTTCATGAAAATAACGGATCAGCAAATCTAAATAGTCATCATTTTGTCTGACAAAAAGTCATAGTATGATGGAATTAACATTATATGTAAGAAATCATAATGCATCTAGCATAATTCTCATGAAGGAATTGGTCTTTGGCTTTTCCAGAAGAAATTGTTACTCTGAAAGTACAAATATTCAGTTACTTTCAACAGATAAACTTATAAAACTTGTGGAAGAAAATGATTGCAGACATTGATTTTAACACTTATTTTACTAAAGGTAACTTAAAATAACAAACCTGATTATTTGAAAAGGCTTTTTTAAATTGTACAGGAAAAATGTGTACTTTTTACTTCAGGGCATGGTGCACCATTTTTAGATTCCCCACCCCCCCCTCCCTAATGGCCAAAAATATGCCCTGAATCTAAGTGTGAAGAGCAATACATTATTTAGCCATGAATTCAGGGCTTACGCTAGGGGGCGACGTAAGCGACTAAGTCGCTTTCTTACGCCAAACAACACCTTAAATTTAAGAAATTGTAGATAAAAAGCGACTTCCAGTCTCCCTCTTATCGGAATTTGTTTACATCCGGTTTTCTCGATGTCAAGTTCTGACTCAATTTAACAATACACACTGTTGCAGCCCGGAGCGTGTCGCAATTGAACGACAGGTAATTTGAGGTAAACCACGCCCTGATTCTCCCAACCTCCAAACTTATCTAATCGGCGATCGATATTGGTCAAGTCAGCATTCAAGTCACATGGTAGCTGGCCAATCAACATTGAGTTCGCTCATGCATAATATTGGGTCATTCATGCGCAGACACTGTATACTTGGAAATACACAGTCGATATTGTTGTCTGCCAACACTATAGCGGCCGATGGCAGGGTTTTTTTTGGGTTGTGGGGGAAGGGGCCTAAAGCCCTTATGTGCGGGAAATTTTACACGGGATTTTCCACTTTGGGGAAAAATTGTGCGCGTGGGAATTTTCGCGGCGTTCCCCTTTTTGGGCGATTTGTTTACTTAATCTCTCATTATTACAATACATTTGTACATGTTTGCACTATATTCATTGTTTTTTTCATAATTTATTACATTTTGCAAGATTAAATTGAAATAGAATTGAGATATTATAATCATGAGACACATCTTATTAAAAAAAAAAAAAATTTCAGGGGGAATTTTTCCCCCCAAAAGGGGAAAAAAGTATACTTTTCAGGTGGGGGACTGCGGCCGAAATTCGGCCGCAGATTCGATAGATTGAGGGCCCTGGTTATCTGCTGCTTCATAAACATATTATCTTTGAAATACTTTAGTCAGTATAATATGATATTTACATCAAAATGGATTGAATATAGAGCTAGTAAAATTGTAGTTATCTATCGAAGTAACTGTCAAATAAAGGTTGTGAATATGTAAAGGTATGTGTGTATAGCATAAATGTCTTAAAACTTATAAACAGTTTTTCCAAATATCTTCAACATAAAAGCTTAAGAGAAAGCATGCTATTTGATTGCTCAACACATGACAGTCCAGGTGAGTTAATCACCTGAAACTGCAGCATAAAACATAAAATCCATCTTCCCCACCAAGTGTTACCAGATGTGTACCACAGCTGGCAGGCACCTATTTAACAGCCTTTAACACAAAACAACACTCAGGACTGAGCATTAGCAGCCCTGCACTAGACTCCCTACCATACTCAACCAATTGCTTCTTTCTTAAAATGTGAGCAGAGGTCATTCCTTCACTCTTGATTATAAAACACAACTGTTCCTCCCTGACTTTAATTGATTATTCTTACCAAAGTCTTTGTGTGGAAGTAAAATGGTTAAAATGTATATTCTTTGCGCAGAAACTATACAGTTTTTCAACAAGTAAACTTAACAAAGATAAAGATGAGAAATATGAATATGCGCCAATTATGTGCATTTTAAGTGTTACCCTGTTGTTTTTTTTACTCATTAAAGTTACTTCCTTGGAGGGGCTTTTGCACAGGTATTCCAAATTACACATTTTCAACTTTTTGTCATAGATTCAAACAAAAGCACCGCATAACTGGTGCCACGCTCGGCTACAGGAGCAGTTTTGAATAAATGAAAGCTTGTCAGATTTTTTTTTAGAGATCACAGTGGCCTTGACTTTTGACCTAGTGACCCAAAAATGGGTGTGGCGTGTAGAACTCATCAAGGTGCATCTACATATGAAGTTTCAAAGTTGTTGGTGGAAGCAATTTGATTTTAGAGCCAATGTTCAAAACCTTAACAAAATGTTAAGGTTTTAGCACGACCCGGACGCTGGACGACGAGCTGGCTATGACAATACCTCGGGTTTTCTCCGAAAACACTGAGCTAAAAATAACAAGAGATGTTTTGGTCAGAAACACAATGCCCCCCACTGAGCCGCTTTGATTTTTATGTCCCCCACTTTAGTAGTGGGGGACATATTGTTTTTGCCCTGTCTGTTGGTCTGTTGGTTGGTTGGTCTGTTCGTTTGCGCCAACTTTAACATTTGCAATAACTTTTGCAATATTGAAGATAGCAACTTGATATTTGGCATGCATATGTATCTCATGGAGCTGCACATTTTGAGAGGTGAAAGGTCAAGGTCATCCTTCAAGGTCAAAGGTCAAATATATGGTCAAAATCGCTCATTTAATGTAGACTTTTGCAATATTTCAATATTCAAGATAGCAACTTGATATTTGGCATGCATGTGTATCTCATGGAGCTGCACATTCTGAGTGGTGAAAGGTCAAGGTCATTCTTCAAGGTCAGAGGTCAAATATATGTGGCTGAAATCGCTAATTTTATGAGTACTTTTGCAATATTGAAGATAGCAACTTGATATTTGGCATGCATGTGTATCTCATGGAGCTGCACATTTTGAGTGGTGAAAGGTCAAGCTCATCCTTCAAAGTCAAATATATGGGTCAAAATTGCTCATGTAATGTCACTTCTGCAATATTGAAGCTACAGCGATTTTCCTTCTTCTTTATAAAGTACCGGTAAACGGTACTTTCCCAATCAAGCAAAAATTCCCAAATTCCCAAATCGGCATCTGAAAAAATCCCAATCGACATCCGAATTTTTTCTCAAAACGACCGAAATTTTCGTAACAACACCCAACTTTCGGCGAGCGAACAAAGAAAATCGTATAGTTGTGTGTAACCACGCGCTCGATTAATTTGGGGTTTTATTATTCAGCGCGTGCAATCAATAGTGTCGTTACTGTTTCCGGTTCTTTTGTCAGGCAGCCAGCGTACTGTTTTATGTCGGTTTGTAACCTTGCCTCTGTGGAAAGGGTGTTCAGTCTAATGAACAATCTTTGCACAAACAATCGGGACCGTCTATCACACGACACATTGACAGCACTAATGATGCTGTGCAGAGAGGTATGCCAGCAACTGGTAGATGATCAAACATCTAAGATTGTTGAAATTTTCAAAAAAATGAAAGACAGAGACATTGCTTAACAAGAGATTAAAACAACTTGTAATTGATTTTGTGTGTTCTTTATAATATTTTGTTATTTATTTCAACTTAATTACTTAATGGTCATTAAGGCATGCCTGCAAATGATTCTTTTAATGGGTATGTTTAATTAAGTATGAACTGTATGATGTATTCAATAAGACCCAAAATTCACGACGCGATTTTCCCAATTTAAGGATTTCACGACTCGATTTTTTCCCAATTTTGAGGTTTTCACGACTCAATTTTTCCCAATTGGACCGGTACGGGTTCTTTTCCCAATTGGACAAGGAAAATCGCTGAGCTAGTAATTTTATATTTGCAGGGTTTTTTTTTACTAAGAAAGTGACGCCGATATTCGGCGTCTTCCCCTACCAGAATTTTTCCCCTTAAAATACAATTTCCCCACCAAAAATATCATTTTTCACCAAAATATAATATTTTCTCTCAAAGAAATGTTTATTTTTCCTTGGGGCATTCGACAATTATCCAATTTGCACCATGTACAACGAATTCGCGCTCTCTCTCTCCAGACGAACACACAACATCTGGGAATCCCAGTTATTCTAAATATAGCTCTTAAATAACGTCATGTAAACTGGGCAACTAATCGTAATAATCATCAATCGCACATTCTCGGCCCTTTCCGTCAAACATCGGATAAGTATCTCGAAGGAGATAGTATGAATACACATTTCGGAAGCGGTATTGTGGTTTACCTACGCGGGCCTACGCGAATCAAAATTACATAGTAAAAACAAACATGGTCGGTTTTGCGAGTTGTTTACATTTTGTAAAGATGAAAATGGGGATTTTCTATGCTCTGAAGCCAGAGCAAGTACAAACTCTACAGGAATTATGGACGCCATCGTTGTTATTGTTTTTGTTGTTGTAACATTCTTAGAATGGTATCACGTGGACGGACTACTTTCAAACAGTATTTCTCCCGAGTCCGATTATGATAATCTGCGAGGGGTACCGAATGAATAATCATGTGACTATTTTACTGGATACCGGTCTTGCGTGAGAAGGGTGTTTCGTCAATTAATTACCGGAAACCAATCGAATTTTCATCCGGGCTATGTGCAAGCCGAGGTATAAACGTGAAAACAGAAAAAAATGTCTCACAATTAGCGTTCTTACACAAACAAAATAAAACATTCGAACTCGGAAGATACTGAACGCATCGAGGCATTTTTTAAGAAAGAATCATCGAAAACCGTTATAACCCAGCAGGATTCCGAGGTAATCAACATCGAACATTGTGAAAGTGAAAGTAGACAATCGGCAGCTGCCGCTCCTTTCCCTTCCAATACTGTAGCAAATCAAGATCGTCAACCCATTCATCATGAAATTGAAATCACAAAATTGACATCGTCCCCCGGCCCCAGTACAAAAATATAGTTGAAAACATTTCCCATTATTAGATCTACACCTGCAACTTTATTAAGGACTTTGACTTTAATACCTGTTAAATGTGTTTAAGAACAACAAGGGACAAAATTGTCACAAAACCAGGTTTTCATTGTGAAAAAAAAATCTGATAAAGGGAGAAAACTCAAACTGAACTTTTGAAATGACCAAAAAAAATTAACCCCCTTTGTAAGTTTTTTTTTTTTTTTAAATCTATTTTTAGCCGTGGCGACCTTGACATTGGAGATATTGACGTGATTCTTTCGTGGGACACACCGTCCCATGATGGTGAACAAATGTGCCAAATGATTTTAAAATCTCACAATGAATGACATAGTTATGGCCAGGACAAGCTCATTTATTGCCATTTTTGACCTTTGAACTCAAAGTGTGACCTTGACCTTGGAGATATCGACGAAATTATTTCGCGCGACACACCGTCCAATGATGGTGAACAAATGTGCCAAATGATTTTAAAATCTGACGATGAACGACATAGTTATGGCTCGGACAAGCTCATTTATGGCCATTTTTGACCTTTGAACTCAAAGTGTGACCTTGACCTTGGAGATATCGACGTAATTATTTCGCGCGACACACCGTCCAATGATGGTGAACAAATGTGCCAAATGATTTTAAAATCTGACAATGAACGACATAGTTATGGCCCGGACAAGCTTATTCCGCCAGCCCGCCCGCATTCGCCAATCTAATAACCAGTTTTTTCCTTCGGAAAACCTGGTTAAAAAGGACAGAGACAAGTCTCTTTTGATGAGTTATAGACATTGAAATGAACAGTTTTTATTTTTTCCCCTAATATCTCTCTTTCGCACTCTTTTTTTCCCCTTTCACCCAGCGTCCAGCGTCTTCCCCTTTCTCTAAAAAAAAACCCTGATTTGACATGCATGTGTATCTCATGAAGCTGCACATTTTGAGTGGTGAAGGATCAAGGTCAAGGTCATCCTTCAAGGTCAAACATCATATATGGGGACATAGTGTTTCACAAACACATCTTGTTCGTTGATTATATCCCTTTAAAAAATAATACTCCCATTGTAAAAATTGAAGATAGCAACTTGATATTTGGCATGCATGTGTATCTCATGGAGCTGCACATTTTGAGTGGTGAAAGGTCAAGGTCTTCCTTCAAGGTCAAATATATGGGTCAAAATTGCTCATGTAATGTCACTTCTGCAATATAGAAGCTAGCAATTTTATATTTGACATGCATGTGTATCTCATGGAGCTGCACATTTTGAGTGGTGAAGGGTCAAGGTCATCCTTCAAGGTCAAACGTCATATACCGGGAAATAGTGTTTCACAAACACATCTTGTTTTTTTTTTCATTTGGCAGGTACGGTTAATTTTTACAACTGGAGTAATATTTTTTAAAGGGATATAATCAACAAGATGTGTTTGTGAAACACTATGTCCCCAGATATGATGTTTGACCTTGAAGGATGACCTTGACCTTTCACCACTCAAAATGTGCAGCTTCATGAGATACACATGCATGTCAAATATAAAATTGCTAGCTTCAATATTGCAGAAGTGGCATTACATGAGCAATTTTGACCCATATATTTGACCTTGAAGGAAAAGCTTGACCTTGACCTTTCACCACTCAAAATGTGCAGCTCCATAATATACTCATACATGCCAAATATCAAGTTGCTATCTTCAATATTACAAAAGTACTAAAAAAATTAGCGATTTCTGCCACATATATTTGACCTCTGACCTTGAAGGATGACCTTGACCTTTCACTACTCAAAATGTGCAGCTCCATGAGATACACATGCATGCCAAATATCAAGTTGCTATCTTGAATATTGAAATATTGCAAAAGTGTACATTAAATGAGCGATTTTGACCCATATATTTGACCTTTGACCTTGAAGGATGACCTTGACTTTGACCTTTCACCACTCAAAATGTGCAGCTCCATGAGATACATATGCATGCCAAATATCAAGTTGCTATCTTCAATATTGCAAAAGTTATTGCAAATGTTAAAGTTGGCGCAAACCAACAGACCAACCAACAGACCAACAGACAGGGCAAAAACAATATGTCCCTCACTACTATAGTATGGGACATAAAAATATTACTTCCCTTGTAAAAATGATCTGTACCTGCCAAATGATAAATGAAAATTATCTCCCTTAAAAGCTTGTTACTTCCCTTGGATTTGTTTTGTTTTTTCCTTTGACCTTGAAGGATGACCTTGACCTTTCACCACTCAAAATGCGCAGCTCTATGAGATACACATGCATGCCAAATGAATGCTGGACAAAAACGCTCCCGAACAAACACCATCCCGTCAGTTTTATAGAGGCCGGACAAAAATTTTAAACCCTCCCATGAAAAAACGGGCCGGACAAAAACCTTCCCATGAAAAAACGGGGGCGGACAAAAGCCCTTCCCTGAAATCTGAGCCATGAATTTAAGTACTAAAGATAAATAAATTAAATAAGTAATTCAAGCAATATGGTTACATGCAAATGCATTGTTTATTGTTAACAGAATTTCACTTTCAACAGAAAGTCCCCCAGAAGCAGGTTTCTGCATGAATGCGCGTATGACGTGATTAAGCGTTGCTCTGTATTGTACTGCATTCAATCTAAATTTAAATTCACTTGTCTATAAATGGCCTCATTTTATTTTTTAATTGGTTTTATTATATTGGATTATCAGATATATATGTATGCACATTAGAAAAGCGGTATGTATACAGTAAATAGATACACATTTTCTTCTTTCAATTTCTCACCCCTGAAAACACAATAGGTAAATTTTTCGGATTAATGAATGCATCACTGTGTGAAACAATTACATTTGTCGGTGTTTAACTGCTTTCACAGGAGGGCATTTGTCAGAGCCGTTTTTTCATGGGAGGGGTTTTGTCCACCCCTGTTTTTTCATGGGAGGGTTTTTGTCCGCCCCCTATGAAAATGACAGGAGGGTTCTTGTCCGGGAGGGGTTTTGTCTGTATTCTATGCCAAATATCAATTTGCTATCTTCAATATTCCAAAAGTTATTGGCAATGTTAAAGTTTTTGGACAGACAGACAGTTCAAATGCTATATGCCACCCAACCAGCAGGGCTCAACATTAACCTAAAAACCAACTTGCCCTGCTAGGCAAGTACTTAGAAAATCTACTTGCCCTGAATGTCAAGCTCAAACATGAAATATCACATTAACTGTTAACCTCATATTCTTTAATTAAGATCAAAATAATACACCACAAAACCTTTTTTATTTTTGCACATTTAATACAATGATTACAGCAATTAAAGTCTAGATTAAATGCTCTGTTCTTTTGTGCACTTGCCTTGGCGGACAACTAGATTATAAAGTAACTTGCCCGGACCCAACCTTTACTTGCCAGGGGCAATAGGACAACCGTTAATGTTGAGCCCTGACCAGTGGCATAAAAACGCAATTAGGGGCAAAACCTAAGTCCAGTAACTCACAGAATTCCCTTAAAATGATGAAAATATGACCATTGTGAACTGTATTTTGTTGATAAAAAAATCAAATTTTTAATAAAATGGTTAAAATATTCCAATTGATGATGTGATGATACAAAGAAACATATAAGGATTTTGATAGAATTTACTAATATTCTGTTGTGCCGGTGCCCGGCCTACAAAACGCGCACATACCTCGTGACTGGGAACCAGCGACAAATCGATATAGTGCATGCTGGGTAGCACGAGTTTGTACGGTCTCTTGTGCACGGGACGTTGAGGTGAGTAGATGTGTTTATGTGCCTATGTCCCTATGTGAGTATTGTGTGTGAAATAGTGAGCCTGCGTATAGTTTATATTGTATTATATGGTATTGTATTGTATATGTGTGTCGGTAACTGTGAGCCTGTAATTGTGAACCTGTGCGTGTAACCCTGAGTACGTTAGTAGTTCCAGGGGGTTAAGCCTGTGCATGTTAGCCAGTGTCTAGCTGTGAGCCTGTGTGTATTGTATTATATTGTATTTTATGTGCGTTCAACACGTATTTACCTGGAAGGCCATTCCCAGAAGATATAAGTGAGTCTGTGACTGTGTATGTAAGCCGGTGACTGTGTGTTTAAGTACGTGTTTGCCTGGAAGTGTATTCCCAGAAGTACATGTATAGTGCCATTTCGTGACGTGGACGAGCCGACAAGTGTACCCGACGAGCCGACGAGTGCACCCGACGAGCCGACGAGTGTACCCGACGAGCCGACGCGTGAAGCCAACAAGTTCCCTCGAAGACGACGAGGACGATTGGTGCCGTCCAGACGTGGATTCCAGTCTATGCCCATGTGAGTAGTCTAGTATATTATCTTTGCTAGCGGTTGTGATAATTGCATTAAAACCCACGAATAGCTAACCGGGTGAAAACACTACAATGGTAGTACGGGTGGGGTTTGTGTAATTGTGTTTTAACGGTTAGGCTAGTTCTATATATAACTTTGTTGCAAATAAATCGGCATCGTGAAATTTAGTTTGGACCGTCGCATCAAACTTAATTTAAAGTTCTGTGTTCGTTTTAAAACGTTATTTCTATAATTTAACAGTTGCACGCATTTTTCGTCTATTTTTAGTCGTGTGTAAAAACAGACGGCATCATAGTTTTTTTCATTGTTCACATTCGCCGGCCGTGTTATCAGTTGGCGAAATATTTGTTAAAAAACGTGATTGTCCAATGCTGTTTGTAACAGGTTCATTGCTTGTGTAATCAACGGACGGCCACGTGTTTTTTATTTGGCAATTTCCCGTGATTAGTTGGCGCGAATTCTGTGCGCAGCAGTTCATAATAAACGTGTTCGGTTGACTGCTTTGTATCAGTAAAGTCCGAGGAAATAGAAGTTTACGGGCACGAGTTTTGTCTATATATAATTCTTTTTAGAGCAGTGTTATTGCGAATGTAAACTGGGTCCCGGGAGATTGGTGCTCAGGGGTTTTTTTTAGAAAAAGGGGAAGACGCTGGACGCTGGGTAAAAGGGGAAAATCGAGCGCGAAAGAGACATATTTGGGGAAAAAATAAAAACTGTTCATTTCAATGTCTATAACTGACCTACAGACTTCAGGTTTTTTTTTAGAAAAAGAGTCATGTCTCTGACCTTTTTGTTCTTAAACACATGAACAAGTATGATATTAAAGTCAAAGTCCTAAATAAAGTTGCAGGGGTAGATCTAATAATGGGAAATGTTTTCAACTTGGGCCGGGGAACGATGTCAATATTGTGATTTCAATTTCATGATGAATGGGTTTACGATCTAGATCTGCTACAGTATTTGAAGGGAAAGGTGCGGCAGCTGCCGATTGTCTACTTTCACAATAATCCGACAGTATTAATCGATGTTGATTACATGTACCTCCGAATCCTGCTGGGTTTCAACGGTTTTTGATGATTCATTCTTAAAAAATACGTCAACGCAATTAATATTTTCCGAGTCCGAACGTTTTATTTTGTTCGTGTATGAAAGCCAATTGTGAGACTTTTTCTGTTTTAACGTTTATATCTTGGCTTTCACATAACCCGGATGAAAATTCGACTGGTTTCCGGTAATTAATTGACGAAACACCCTTCTCGCGCAAGACCGGAATCCAGTAAAATAGTCACATGATTAATACGATTAGTTGCCCGGTTTCCATGACGTAATTTAAGAGCTATATATAGCATCACTGGGATTCCCAGATTTGAGTGTTCGTCGGGAGAGAGAGAGAGATCGTTGTACATGGTACAAATTGGATAAGCGTCGACTTCCCAAAAGAAAAAAAAATTTCTTTGAGGGTAAAATATTATATTTTGGTGAAAAATTATATTTTTGGAGGGGAAATGGTATTTTTAGGGGAAAAATTCTGGTAGGGGAAGACGCCGAATATCGGCGTCACTTTCTTAGTAAAAAAAAACCCTGGTGCTTAACGTAAAGTTAAAGCGACGTGTTTTTTATTTGCAGTTTTCGATTAATTATGTAAAGGAACAACAGCGGTAGCGATTTTATTTATCGTTTATTAGTGAGCAATTTTATGTTAATTGTCGTCCAGTTCTACGCTGATTGGAATTTTATTTTTCCGAAGTATTTTTTAATTTTAAATAAATAAATTGGCAATGATGAGTTGCGTGGGCAGCAAGAGTCGCTCACCGGGGCCACAATTAATACGAGTCAATTTTGACCCTCCCAATGTATTGACATCTATTCCGGGGGTGGGGCCAAAATTGGCTAAGGTCATTGTGCAGTTTAGGGAGATTACGGGGAACCTGTCCCCAGACTCGTTGGGAGTCATTATTCGGCGACCTCTGGATCGAGAGGATATGCGGTTGTTGGACTTCCGTCCTAACCCAATGTTGTTGGCTGAGGCCTTTGGGGAAGGGGATGAAATCCATGATGAAGGGATGGGGCGGTTGTTATTAGGTGGATCAGTTGACTCCCACGAAAGGTGGGGGGTAGGTATGCCTGTCCGAAAGGAGGGGCCCTATGCTCAGGATCTGGTAAAGGCCGAGCTTGCTTCCCAGATATCCGACCTGGAGGCGGATATCACGGCTTGCTGGGAAGAGCTTCAGGTTAGAATGAGGGAACCATTGCCCCTTTTTACAAAACCCCAGGTACCGATAAACCAGCCTATCATACACAATCAGCCTGCTACGTTGGCGTCTATTAACCAACATAGCATGTACAATCAGCCTGCTAACCTGGCGCCCGTTAACCAACTTAGCATACCAAATCAGTCTGCTACGTTGGTACCCATCAACCAACCGGTACAAAATCAGCCCGCTAACCAGGTACCCATTAACCAACCGGTACAAAATCAGCCTGCTAACCTGGTACCTATCTACCAACCTAGCATGTACAATCAGCCTGCTACATTGGTACCCATTAATCAGCCGGTACAAAATCAGCCTGCTAATCCAGTGCCCATAAACCCACCTAGCCTACCCAATCAGCAGGCTACTCTGGCGCTCATCAACCCGCCGGTAATACCGAGCCTTCCTATTGCACTCCTGCCTGCAACTACACCAAACCCTGCTACTCGGGATGTGATTACCCGAATACCTAAAACCTTACAGTTTGATGGTCGAAGCAATTGGCCAGTTTTCCGGGGCAAGTTTGAGCGCTATGCCAATTTGCACCAATGGTCAGATGATGAGTGCGCTGATGGGTTGGTTTGGTGTTTGGTGGGAAAAGCTGCGGACTTCTATGCTGTATTAACTGACGGCAGGAAAACTGTCCCTTATAAGGAGTTACTGCATCGTCTGGAAGAGCGTTTCGACGCCAAAGAGCTCCCTGCTACTGCGCAAGGGCGTTTCCAGGCGATTTCTCAGGCGGTAGGAGAATCATTGGATGAGTGGTCAGATCGCGTACTCACGCTAGCCACTAAGGCATTCCGAGATCTGCCCCAAACATACGCCACCGAGCAGGCAGTGGCAAAGTTTTGCTATGGGCTACATGACAAAGAAGCACGCCTGCAGGTGAGCATGCAGCAACCAAAGTCGATAGGAGAGGCAATTGAAAAAATTAGAATGTTCCATCACATTCAATTTGCATGTGCCCCTACCCAGGAGACTGAGCAAGAAGAGTCAAGGTGGGTTCACGAGGTGAAGAAAGCACCCACTGCGGATGAGGTCAGTGTGTCGGCGGTCGATAAATTGACCCAGGTGGTCGAGAAGTTGCTGGATGCTGTGGAGAGATTGTCAAACTCTTTTGGAAGTTCGGCCGTTGATCCCGTTGTCCGACAACCGGGTAAGCCGTTTCAAAATAAAAAAGGCTATGCCGAATACCCTGTGGAGTGCTCCTACCCAGGGAAGGTCCGGAACCGGTGGTACGACGACCAACGCCAGGTTATGTATCCTGCGGGTGCGGGTGGCGGAGGTTTACGTGGGCATCGGAACCAAAATTCAAAAGTCCGCCCTGAGGGATCGTATCGCGGCAGATATGGTTCCAACTGGGGACATTTCCATGCCATGTCCTTGCCCAACCATAAGGAGAAGGAGCCCGTTGTGGTAGCTGCGACGACTAAGCAGTTGGGCCAACCGGAAGTGGATCATGTAAACCAGCTAGGTCCGGTTTCCCAGTTCTGCATGAAGGTACAGCATGCCAAGGACGTGCACGATGCAGTTCCCTTGGTGCAGCCAACTGTGCCAGATGTCGTCAGTGATCCAGGGATGGTCATTGGCAATATCACTGAAGGAGACCATGGGGATCCTGTGTGCGTGGATGCATTTCGCGTACAACGGGTGTCTGCGGAAGCAGCCAGCCGAGAGGCGGCAGAAGTTGCCCAGGGAGGGGAAATTGGCCAGGCAGCGCGAGAGATGGCCAGGTCGGCCACTGGAGATGGGGCCAAACCGACCGCCGGACATGTGGATCCGGCTGATGTCGCTGCGGCGGACCGCCGGAAGTGTGCGACCGGATACGGAATCGCCGCGGGTGACAACCGAGGGGTCGGCGCATCCGGATACCGAGTTGCCCCGGACAAAAGAAGGGAGGATGAATTTCGAAGGCCTGTTAGGCGTGGCTTAAGAGGGTGGCGACCCTCTAGTTCTCGCCGCTGGGAGCGGTCCCAGCGTTGGAAATTAGGTTGGCGACCACCAGAGCGTCTAACTTCCAAAATCTGTTCCGCCTAACATTGTAAATGGCGAGGTTAATTGTTAGTAAAACTAGTAAAACAATTAAAAATACAATATTCCCCCAATTTAAACAATTACAGTAACGTTGCAGTCACATAATACTAAACAGCGGTATGGTCACCTATTTTTGTGATCCTCTTTACTACTGGAAACTCTATCCTATTCGCGGTGTTGTTAATGTATTACGTAGTACGCGGAGTATAAAAGTAATAGTTCTCTTAAACATTTTGATTAATTTGATTAGATTGTTTTGAATATATATATATGTCCTATTGTCTCAGTTTAAGCCCAGTCTTTTATTGCAATATTGTTGGAACTATAAACTTGAAATTAATCTGAGCAGTGCTCTGCAAAATGAGGGTTTAATGAATAGGCATAAAGTGTCGTCCCAAATTATCTTGTGCCGTCCGCGCTTTACTTCCTGTAATGTTTGTATTACCGTGCTAAGTAGTGCTTTGCACAATCACGGATGTGTTTGATTATTTCCCGTGAAGTCTGGTTTCCCTTATGGTAGGATGTGACATTGTCGGACGACCACTGTCACACTCCATACTGTTTGTGGCCGGAAGTGGTATTTCCCGGAATTGTTCTTTTAAACAATATTTGCAGGTCTTTTGAATTTTTTACGTGACCATGCTTGACGGCAACTGTCATGATGCATCAATTTCATTTTTTGTTAATGGCCGGAGGTGTTTCCAGGTGCATGTACACTTTATTTTGTTTTTATTTTTGTAAAGTACATTATTTCTCAGTGGGATCTCCACATTCTAATACATAAGGGAATGTACTTGTTGGACGAAAGCCAACAATAATGTTTTTTCTTGATTAAGTAATTTTCAGACGATAGCCGACAAGAATGTTCTTTTTTATTTTTACTAATTTGATGGAATTTTAAATATGCAAGAAACATATTGGTCACTAACCGCTAGAATGCAGCGGTCTGTATGTACCCCGCTTGGCAAAGGCACTCCTGTGCCTGCGGGAAGGGGGAAATCATAGTCCCATTTGAGTCTCTGTCTTTTCTGCCTTGGGTGCGACTGTACGATTACCATGATGGCGGTATAATATAACCAAGATGATTTTTATTGTAGATAATGCATTTCCATGTGGGGGTGAGGACCTTCTCATGTGTGCTGCAAAGCGGATGTATTTTTCGCATTTATGTTATTTGTTAAAATTTGTGAAAATAGGTTGTAAGGTGGGTGCTCCTGTCCATTCATTGTGTAGACAAGAAAAGGACAGGAGTTACAGGACCTTGTTTTGAAAAAGAAGGCGAATTTTTTGGCAGATTTGTTTTTACACAATTTTAGGCTTATATGCATCATCAAATTAAAAGCAGTCACAGTGACTATTGATTTAATTTAATTATGGCTTTATGGTTAAAGCGTATAGTTTCATAGTTGTGCAAATTAGCAATTCACTGAAACTGTTTTTGTTTATCATGTCTTTGCATTTTGTAAGCAAGCCTATTTGCACCAAGGCATAACCAATTGTGGGTTATTGTTGGTTATTATTCTAAGATTATGAAAAGGGGGTTATTGACATTTAATGGAGATGAATGAATTTTAGTTGTTGTATATTGCAGACGTTGCGCAGAAAGAGAGGTCGGACGAAAGCTGGCCGGCATGCAGACCTGACTTTGAGGTGTTAGGTCAAGGTGCTTACGCGAGGGGCACTATTACTTCATCGGTAGCTCCGGTACGATTCCTTCGCTGTGTGGCGTCGTCCCAAAAGGAGAAAAGTGGGAGGAGTGTTGTGCCGGTGCCCGGCCTACAAAACGCGCACATACCTCGTGACTGGGAACCAGCGACAAATCGATATAGTGCATGCTGGGTAGCACGAGTTTGTACGGTCTCTTGTGCACGGGACGTTGAGGTGAGTAGATGTGTTTATGTGCCTATGTCCCTATGTGAGTATTGTGTGTGAAATAGTGAGCCTGCGTATAGTTTATATTGTATTATATGGTATTGTATTGTATATGTGTGTCGGTAACTGTGAGCCTGTAATTGTGAACCTGTGCGTGTAACCCTGAGTACGTTAGTAGTTCCAGGGGGTTAAGCCTGTGCATGTTAGCCAGTGTCTAGCTGTGAGCCTGTGTGTATTGTATTATATTGTATTTTATGTGCGTTCAACACGTATTTACCTGGAAGGCCATTCCCAGAAGATATAAGTGAGTCTGTGACTGTGTATGTAAGCCGGTGACTGTGTGTTTAAGTACGTGTTTGCCTGGAAGTGTATTCCCAGAAGTACATGTATAGTGCCATTTCGTGACGTGGACGAGCCGACAAGTGTACCCGACGAGCCGACGAGTGCACCCGACGAGCCGACGAGTGTACCCGACGAGCCGACGCGTGAAGCCAACAAGTTCCCTCGAAGACGACGAGGACGATTGGTGCCGTCCAGACGTGGATTCCAGTCTATGCCCATGTGAGTAGTCTAGTATATTATCTTTGCTAGCGGTTGTGATAATTGCATTAAAACCCACGAATAGCTAACCGGGTGAAAACACTACAATTCTATACATTCAGTGGTTATTGAGGATCTTCAGTGATTTTGATCAAATTGGAATCCCAATGTTTACTTTCATTCTGAAAACAATAATTGGCTTATACTAAGTGTTTGAAACCATAACTGTAGGAAAAAATAACTTTTGTTTCTGATGCTGGTCTCTTTGCACATGTTTTAAATCTTCTGTTTATATTTAAGAGATTAATTTATTCATATTATGATATTCCCATTAAGTTTCAAACATGCTTTGTATACCAATACAACATGATACAGCATTTTTGTTTGTACTGATGAAAAAGACCAATAAAACATTCCCATAGTGGTGATAACACAAAAAACACCTTTTGATTGGGGACTTGCTGGTTAGCATAATGATAATTCAAACAACAAGGAAAAAATGAAGTTACACTTTAAAGTTCAAATAACCAACATGTAGATGTTTAATATGCACTTCATTACAATACAGGTGTGCATGACTAATTTCATAAATCAGACGTATATAGTTGTGTAATGGTAGCGCCAAGAATGGGGACTAACATATCAACGATGAGTCTGGTGGGTGCAGCTAGATGCTTTCAAATTAAAATTTTGTTTTGGAAGTTCATCTTTCAACTTTGTTACCTTGACACACCTAGTTCAGGTAACACAAATAGAGCAATACATGCTATAAGCAGTCATAATAACAACATTAAACTATAAAAGGCAGGTAACTATAAAATTCAACGAAATGTCAAAATACCTTAGTTCAATTCAAAAGACGGTTATTTTGACCCAATTTCCTGTCAATTAAACGCCATATTGGCGACTTTACATCCGGGCTTTGATGTCAACGATTTCCAACAGGTGGCGTTTCAATAATTACAGGTATTTTTCTAACGAAATTATTATTTTTTTAGAAGACGTAATTTCCGACAAAAAGCGCTATCGCATCTTATCAAAAATTTTTAAATAAAAGATATTATCTTAATTAAAAGTATAAAAAATGTGTATTCTCAGATTTTAATAAAATACAATAATTTCGTCCAATGGACACATGTTTTGTGCGTGCTTGTTAAAAAAGTTGTTTTACTCATCTACTTATTTTGGGAGATTTGCGTATTAATAACATACAGGTTTGTCAACATACTAACAAATAAATCAGTTGCATTAATTCAACAGTTAACTTTATTGAAAGTTTTTCGGTAACATTTTAATAAAAGGACCACCAGATTACAGTAGTATAACATTTCGGATTTTGTCCATTTTCGGATATTTTAAAGTAAAATCTCAGACTTTAGATAATTTTATGTAAGCAAAATGAATGATTTCTTGTGTCATGCACACAAACCTTAAAATCAAAGGCTTTATGGTTATGTTTGGCAATTATCGCTGGAGATAGGATACAAAAAGAACAAGGTCCTACCATCGATTTTTGAAAATCAATCTGTAGCCAAATTTTGGCTAAATTTCTGGGCCCCAGAACCTCAAAAATAATTAGTTTAGCATCAATAAATTTTACAACAATGTTATGTTTTGCCAAATCATGGTGACTAGAAATAATAATTTCAGAGCTCCAGATAAGCATCGTTTTATTGTTATTACGATTTGTTTTTAAAGAAAAACAAAAAGAAATCAAAATCCATCGTATCAAAACGATTTGAAACAGACGGATCCGAATTATCACTGGTCATTTGATCGTACAGCATTTCCATGTTTTGTGCAGCGAAAGTTAAATGATAATGAGATTTCCGATACCGGATCTGTGAATTAGTTAACCAATAATATTTGCATTTCGGTTTGCCGCTCTTCTGTTTATAAAATTAAAAATGGCGGCTGCAAAGCGTGGACAAGTTCAAAAGAAACTTCATTCTGCGACAGCGCCAAGTATACTTGGTTTCATTATGTGGTGAGAACAAAGTCCAAAGTCTATTGTTGGCAGTTTATTATCTTACACTACGCGACCCGTGATTTTTGCCTTATTAGCGAAGTCAAGGCGGGCATTTTGCTTTTTGGGTGTAAAATCACCTCGATTTCACGTGACTCGTCACTCCGACGTCGCGCGAAAGCAAGATAATCTTCGCGCTACATCCCCTCAATGTTGTGGTGATTCGCCGCAATTCGCCGTGATAGCAGTGGATATCATTGACATCGATGATTCGCCAATTCATGCATATACATGTAAACCGAATCGTATAGATAACTGTATACATAACGCTTTTCTAATGTTCACAATTATCAAATAATCCAACATAATTGCAACATCACTTACGAAAAATAATCTTAAACATTTATGTCGGTAAATATGTTTAAGAATTTCATTAACACAACTACACATATGACTACGCCATTTTTCAGAAGTGTAAAGAGCATAGTGCATAATGTTGAACACAGCTTTCATTGGACAAGCGTATTTAAATTTAGATCGAATGCAATATGATATTACAAAAAAACGTTTTATTGCGTCATACGCCTTCATGTAAAATACGTTTTCCTCCTGGAAATTGTGCTATTAATGCATAATATTATCAAAACATTTTTTCGACACGTAAAGCGTTGTAACAAATTAAAGCCACACACCTTTAAATGAAATACATGTTAATCAATACATATAGATGCAATTTGAAAGTGTGCCATATTGTCAATAAATTTATAGCCTAGTAAGCAAGTAATTAATAATTGTTTTAAAATTTTAAATCCGAAAGTAGGATTTCTATACGTATACACTATTTCAACAAACGCGATTATTTAAAGTTTTAAAGCGCACAATATACGGATTTCTACCTTGTTACCACCAGGTTTATTCTAATTGGCATAGATAAAATTAAATCTATAGCCTAGTCAGCAGGTTATTTATTATTTTTCAAACGGTACCGCTTTTTAAACCGAAAGTAGGATTTCTAGACGTATACGTCCATTTCGACAAACGCGATTATTTCTAAGATTTAAAGCGCAAAAAGCACCGATTTCTACCTTGTAACCACCAGATTTATTCTTATTGGCATAGATATAATATGTTTCTTATTTATACTTAAAATTATTATGCCATGTAGTTCATTTCAAGGTGTGTGGCTTTAATATACAATTCAAAACAATTATACCATAAGAATTAATGTTCCGTTAAATTCCCAAATGAGAATAATAATTTATAATCCGAAACACACTTCCGATGTTTTAATGTTAACACGACGTTTACAAATGCTTCCAATATCGCCATCATGTATATTTTCCGACAAAAGAGCGCGAAAATTATGCGGCAATGTACAAGATCAAGGTAAAGAGTGTGCAAGTATTGATTTTTTATACAAACTGCGTAGCGCAGAGAACATTGAATTCTGTTGATTTCGGTTGAATGTTTCTTTGGTATTTTTAAAACAATTATATCGCCAACAATTTGATATTTCTTTTAAAGTCATATCAAATCAAACACGCCCTATCCGTATCGTTACTGATAGAAGTAAAAAATAAAACCCTGACGTGTATAGTTTTTTTGTTGTGAGAGACCATCTGAGTAAACGCCAAAAAAATTATACAAACTGTTATTTTTTGTCAATGCCCTTTGATCCATTATCGCACTTAATTGGCAGTGCCATCTTGTTGTTTCTGTGATTGTCACATCTTTTCACAGTTTGAACACGTACAAAGAGTGCCAATTAGACACTAGAATAAACACTATCACCCGCTGGACAGTACACAATAAATAATCAAATGTTGAGTTTTTTTTGTTTTGGACGTGAAAACCCAGAGAAATGCATGTACATTATACATCATCATATTTATTGAACTTTGCGAATGCTTAGCGCAACGTTTTGATATACTCGTTTTTTTCAGCAAAACAAACACAATGTTTAATGGCTTTAATATATAGGCAGTGATGTAATAACAATATATTATATAACACGATATCATAATAACATGTACTTAAAAATAGAACAGTAATGTATTTCCAATTTTCCGGCTTATCAAGCATTGTGAATGTATGTTAAACGCTTGGAAAGTAACACGAGATTTCTGCATCGGAGCCTGAAACAGAAAATAAATTAGTATAGCATAATTTAGTCCAATTAATTACACTACCGATTACATTTAAACTTTAAATGAAAGTGTTACTTAAACAATTTTCTGTGCCTTAAGGCGCGAATATTTTGCTAAACACTGTTAACAAAAGGGCTACACGTTATGGTTCTTAATGAAATGCAAAAATAAGTATTAATATAATTAATAACGTCAATAAACACACACGGTAAGATCAAAGTTTAAAAGGAAAACTTATATCATATTTCTCGTAAATTACCAAATTATTAGTTTCATCTAAATCAAATACCATGTATAGAGGAACAAGGTATTTATAACCGACCAATGACGAAACACTATGCAACTTTCAATTTACACAGTGCTACGCTACATATATATGGCAACAATATGGAATTTGAAGAGAGGTAGTGTATTCGGGCCTGGAATATAATTGATTGTAAGTTTTAATAAACATTCTGCTAATGCAATTAGTTAAATAATGTTTACATGTTATGTTCAATAATTATTGCATGATCATTCTGCGCTGTTATATTAATTTGGAGCCGTTAAAGCTTCCGACATTACTTCATCAAGTTCATGTCGGAACAGGAGTATTTAAGCTAATACGCCCATTGTATACAACAACAACAAAAGCTTTAATATTGCAATGTATAATGTAAGTGTTTACATATATGTTACATGTAATGTAGTGTAACCCTCAACGTAAATCGCTTAAAAAGGGGAATCACGGCGGTTCGCGGTGATTTGCGCTGATTCGTGCTGATTGAGCAACAGCGAGATACATCGCGCAACGGTCGCCGAGACATCACCCAAATTTTCTTGTTGCTCAGAAACACCGCGATTTGTCACGTTGCATCGATTGCGGTGATGCGAGAATCGCGGCAAAAATCACGGGTCGCGTAGTGTATATAGTGTCAAAAGCAGTTGATGAGGTGGAATCGACGATCTACGAACCCAAACATCGAGGTATCACGCAAAAACATATCTGGGCATGGAATAATTACTTTCCCTGGTTACAGATTGAAGGCTTGGATGAAGGCACGATATTCATTTGAAATGTTCTTCTTGTATTAAACACAATGTGGCAAGAGAGGGCTTTTAAATCCAGAAAGGGAACGGTATGCACACAGTAGCTCATGCAAAGGTCAATAGAGTTAAAAGTTTAGTTTGTATATTATATTTTTCATTGTAAGAACAAAAAACTAATTGAAAATTATGAATTTTGGAAAAAAACTAATTGCGAAAAAACTTGTAGTGAAAACTTATTGACCCGAAACCTTATCTGGAGGTCTGATAATTTTGCTGCATGTGATTTCTTTTATTGAGGGAATGCATGCAGTGCATTCTTTCTCGAAATGTATCTTACTCCAATAATAAAGGCAGGGATTTGCTGCTTTGTTTGTGACAATGTTCTTGTTAATCCATGTTTGACACAGTTTATAACCACCATCTGTTTTCAGGAATGGCTGACTATAAAGTTGGAGATTTATCAAAACTGTTGTCTTCCTCCTCTGCACCTCCTGAACCAACAGCCGATCTGTTCTCAAAGAAACAAGTAGAGAAGTTATCAAAAAAAGATGCCACGCAACCCAAGAATCAGAAGGAAAAGACAAAGAAAAAACTGTATGGGGCTGAATTGAGATTGAAAAAGGTGTAAATTTATATTCTTGTAAATGTTATGTGTTACAGTTCCATATTTTCCACTGAATAGTCAGAGCTATACTACTCATCCAAATATCTGAGTCAAGTGAGGTCAAAAACTAGGTTACAGTGTTTTTCACCTTTAATAACAGGCCTTGACACTAACTTTTTTGACAGGGTCCCCAGAGGGAACCTTACTTTCAACTTTTGGTGACCCTCACCCAAACAAGGGTTCCCTCCTGTTTCGACGCACAGCTTAAGGGCAAAGAAGTACAAGAAGCATACTAGTACACATTTTTATTTCCAATATTCAATTCAGTTGACATTTAAAGTAGACCCATTAATAGCTTATAAGCCTTGTTTTGTAAACTTTGGATATCATGTCTTTCATCAACATCATCATCGTCGTCATTTTTGTCATAATCATCTTCAGCAGTGAATACCATTTGAAATATTATAAACCACACAGTCCTTCTATTTCTTCTATAAAGAACTTCGAAAATAAATTATAATTGACGAAAAAGAATGTATCCGAAAACGACAGTCTGAAAAATGTGCATATCGTTTGACTGCAGAAAATGAAACCAGTAACCTAGCAAATATACAATTTGGTTGACATATTGCTTTACAAAAGCATATTTTGTGGGTAAAAAAACAGCTTAAATACAGTCAGTGTATAGCGGATTTTAGTGAGTAACGGATAGGTTAAATGTTTTTTGCAAAATACTTTTATTTATGTTAAGATTTATAGTTTTCTATGAATTGAATACAAAAAGCCTATCATTGTTAATTCGATTCATGTTTTTGATGACGTGTGTCAATGTTTACAACTGTTTCTTTTTTCGAAAGCAAAACAAGGTCACGTTATGTACGCACCGTTTTTGTGACGACAGGAAAAGTGCAGACGAATGGTTTCTTGAATTTTGCAGATTTTGTTTGGTAAACATAATGTTCATTGATGTAATATTTTAGTATTATGTGTCCTTAACAAAAGTAAGAACGCTCAGAAACCAAATTGACGCGTACCATAAAAATAAGCATGAAAGCTGCAACTTGGGATTTAGTGAATAACCGACATGTGGTGACACATATTCAGGAATGTGGGTATTGTCTCAAAATAAATATAAACTCAATTGAAGTTGTCCAATACACATGTGGTTAGCGTGTGGCTATGATATTAATTAGTGAAAACATCAGTTTAAATGAAAAATAATCAAATTATAACGATAAATCGATTTCTCTGAAAACTTATTTTTCACTATCAAATATATAATGTATAACAAGGTATTCAACTCAAAATGACCAGAACATAGGGTGCATTGCTTTGAACAGCCATTACTTCATCAATTGTGCAGCGATTTCCATGAACTTGGTCTTATTAAACGCAGAAATGAATTTCCTTTCAGGAAATGTACATATATTGCAATTATTTTTTACAAATGCTGTGTCAAATTTCAAGAAATAACACGATACACATGTAATCCGATAAAGACCTAAGCGATCCCGTAATGGCTGAATCAGTGTACCATGAAATTCGCGCTGTAAACAAATAATATTTTTTCGGAAATTTAAAACGGCTGGCATGTTTCAATAGGAAAGACATTTGTCTATCTAGGTTTAATGGTTTAATTACTGAATGCATGGTGTTTACGATGAAATGAGACTCGAAGTCCTTAGCTATCTGTTATACACCAATCGACTGTATCACCTTTTAATTTCAAATGATAATCGGCAGAAAGGTGTAACATCATCGACATAGAACTAATTATTTAATTATCATCCTTTAATTAAGATCGATAGTCGGGAGTAAGGTGTAAAGTGATCAGTTTGAAATAATTTATTTATTGTTATGTTTTATTTTCATTTGTTTACCTTTAAATACGACGTTTGCCATCGGCCGCTATATTGTTGGCTGTCGACCATATCAACTGTGTATTCCAAGTATAAATGACCCAATATTATGTGTCAGCAAACTCAATGCTGATTGGCCAGCTACCACATGCGCTTCAATAACAATAAGGTCAAGCCATGTCTCATGCTCTGGTGCAGACCGGTTTTCGTTTTTTGTTTAAAGTGCGAACACTTTCATTGAAACAAAGAGAAAAATGTAGAAAACCAGTCTGTATTGAAATGGTCAATCAACGAAGTGGTTCTATAAATTTAGGGGTCCCGGAGGATCACCCAGCTTGAAAAAACTGGTGACCCTCGCCGAAATCTGGTGTCCTCGGGTTCCCAGGACACCGTTAGTGTTGAGGCCTGAATAAAGTGTAACTTGTAGCTGCATGGGTGATTAACAAAATGCTGCTCAACAAAAAACCCACCTTAAACCTTTGATTGGGAACATTTAGGTCCCATTTGCGAAAAATATAAACTTTTTTCCATTGGGAATGGGGCCGCTTATCGGCCCCAATTTTGAACAAAAAAGAACACTGGGTCAAATAAAAGAAAAAGCTTTTTTATTCTCTAGAAGTGATATTTACAGTCCAATGTTCATAAAACTTGGTCAAAACATTTGTTCTATGATATCTTGGCTTAGTTTGAAAATGGTTTCGGTTCGTTGAAAAACATGGCCGGTAGGTGTCATGGTAGTTTTCCTTATATGGCAATAGTAAAACATTGTTAACTCTTTAGAAGTGACATTTTCAGTCTAATCTATTTGTTCCAAAGATATCTGGGCAAAGCTTTAGAATGGTTTCAGTCTGTTGAAAAACATGGCCGCAAGGGGCAATCAGATTTTATTATATGGCTTTATCAAAACCTTGTTAAGACTCCAATCTTTATGAAACTTGGGAAGACGATTTGTTGTAATAATATCTTTTTTTCCAGGGGCAGAGCAGTTTTCCTAATATGATTCCTAATATGACTTGTAAAACTGTGTTATCCCGCTTGAAGTAACATTTTTAGTCCAATCTTCTCACAATAGAAACTAACATGCTTAATTTATGTACCCAAATCAGGCTTTTTGCGCTTTTCGCCATGTCTTGATGAACCATAAGTTAAAATGCCCTGGCTCTATGCCATCCTGGGTCAAACACTTAAAATTTAGGCCTGTTAAATTTTCAACGGGCCTGTTAATTTCGTCTACTTGTAGGCGAGTCTGGCCTGTAAATTGTGACGTTCTTTCACCATGGCCACCAGGCTGAGTTTCAAACTGGTTCCTGATTATTGAAAAACATGGCCCCAGGGGTTGGGGAAGTTTGTCTTAAATGTCAAAAGTAAAACCATGTGAAAACTGTTTCATCATGATACCAGTACTTGCTCTAAGCATTTGTTCAAATGACATCTAGGGAGTTCCAAAATGTTACTGGGTAATATGCAATCACATAGTAGAGGTAGGTAGTTTTGCAAAGTCAAATAAAGAAAAAAGCCAGTTAATATCTATAACTTCGGAAGTCAACATGACTTCTATGGGTGGGACAGTTTACCTTATATGCATATAGTAAAAACTTTTTGCCCAATCATCATTAAACTTCCTCAAAACATTTGTTCAAATGATATCTAGAGAGCTGAAAATTGTTATGGGTAGCATGGGGTCACAAACTAGGTAATTAGTACCAGGGGTGGGGAAGTTTTCCGTATATGCCTCAAAGTGAAACCTTTTGAACACTCTAGAAGTTACATTTTTATTTAATCATAATGAAACAAGTGCCGAAAATGTATTCTTATGATATCTGTCCCTAGTTAAAAAATTATGCAGTTCCCTTTAAAAAAAAACTGCTTGAGGTGGATTGACAGTTTTCCTTATATGGCTGAAGTGGAACATTACCGTACCTGCTGAAAACAGTGTGTTCCCTTTGAGTCTCAGGTGAGGGCTTAATGGTGTTTAGCTCTCTTGTTCAGTAGTATTGTAGTATCGGTTCTAAGTTGCATTTAACTGTTCAATCCATTTTCAGCTTAAAAACAAAGTTCAGCAAGATGGAAAAAGAAAACTAGAAGAAGACGATGACACTAAAACTACTAAAAAGAAAAAGAAACAAAAAGTATCAGACGTGACTGCTGCCAATAAGGGGGCTAGTAATGGGACAGTCAATGCTGCACCTGGGTTTTGTCCCCCCGCCGGAATAGTGCACGAATCGTTGGTAAAGAAAGCTAAGAAAAGGTATCGTGTCCATGACGTATATTAGTGTCAATGTTAGAAATATTTTAAATTGATAATCAGTTGAAGAACTGACATGTTTGTGGTATGCTAGTTGTATCTGGGTTTTTTTTTTGGTGAGATAAAATTGTTATTTCGCCTTCCCTCCATGGATCGGAAGGCTTTAAGCATGGCACTTGTCTAACAGTCCAAATGTACTTACGTACGTTCTGGATTTTGTTTTTAAATCCTCGTTAATACTGGGTGCATCTTGCTTAAGCTTGCAAAGTTGAATGACTTGAATTTGTTGATAATGACAAATCAAGGAATTTTAGCAATATAGCATGCCTTGCCAAAATTATGGCACTTTGTATGTTTTTCCACTATGTAATATATACATGTTGTCCCCTGAAGCTTGTGTTTTTAGCTTCTCTTTAACTAGTAGGTGGATCTCACTCAATCTGGCACAATTGAATGACCTTTATGTGGTGATGAATGATGATCGTGAAGAAAGGAACTTTGGCAGTAACACATTTTGGCCATTTATATTTTTCCACAATCTAATATACATTATTTAGTCTCAACATTTTGTGTGTCTTCAGGGGTGTGATTTTTCCGCGGATCCCGAGTTTCTGCGGATCAAGTTATCCCGGGGGTCACTTCTGAGATTCGCGTAAATTCGTTTTAAAAAATGTGGGGGAGAGGGGCTACCACCGATTCCGCGGGCGTATTTCATAAGCGGCCCGAAATATCCGCGGCCTGCGAAATCTCTCCGCATTTTACACTGCATTTTACACTGGTAGATTCTGACTAAGCATTTTTAAAACGAACGATATAATTGGCTATCGTTTCCAAATCTTCCAATTAAAATTGTTTTCTTAAAATGTGTTTGGTATTTCTTAGCTGATTCGTTTGCAAATGGCGCCATTGTGAAGCGAAAATTAAGATTATTGAAATGACAAATAGCAATCGAATAAACGACTGACATCACCTAGTCTGATAGGAATAATGAAATGTGTTTGTCAACGAAAAAGGCTACGTTTTAGATACAAGCAACAGATATTTTGTTAAGAAATGTGCTCAGTGAATTTGTGTCACGGAAACCAGTGTTTGCAAATTGGAGTTTAGTCTACTCGCGAAGTAAAACAATTCATAAGAATATCGTTCGAACATTGACATGGACAAACAGGCATGCCGACAAACATGATTTGATTTATATGTTAGTGGGTCTGTGTATAATCAGATTCATATGCATATTCTGCTTTATTATGTTTGTCACGCTGTTCAGTTAACTGAAATAGCATTGAACTGAGTGAAATGAAGATGTGAAATGCAAGATATTGAAAGGTAAACAAATTAAATATATTAATTTAACTCAGTTTAATACATCATTCACACAAGAAGAACACTCAAGTGTGTTTGTTTATATTAAGTCCATTAACTGTAATTCAATACATTGAAAAACTGCTGCTATTGATCACAATAAATACTGACTTCTGTGTACTTTGCATCCTCAGTATGTTAAATGTGAAGTTTAACAGGTTTTTATAAAGAAATATTGTTATGAAGTTCAAGAAGTTGTTTATTTTAATGTCTGTTTTAAGGTTTGTCATTGCGTTATGCGCGCCATTCGCGTAGTCAAAATCAGTCGACAGAATTTTCCTCCCCTCTGACTTTGCCTCAATCACACCTCTGGTCTTATTAGCTCCACTTTATTTCTAGTAGAATCTTGCTCAAGCTTTCACAGTGGAATGACCTCAATTTGTACATCACCCTAAAGAAAGGAATTAGATCACAGCCAGTTTTGGCTGAATTATAGTCCTTTGTAAAATACATAATGGATATGTCTGTGTTCAAATATGTCTTGTGGAGGCATCAGTTTCTGTGACACGTTTCTAGCTGGTTCCTCAAACTGTTTGATCCTCACTCTGTACAAACCAGGCTTAATGCATATGTGGAAGGTGTTGCCAGGTAAGCATATGCAGTTTGCACAGGCTAATCAGGGACAACACTTTCCACCTTGACTAAATATTTGTTAATAAGAGTATTTAAAAAGCAGAAGGTTTTATCCCTTCTTAGCCGGTGCAGAAAGCAAATAATTTCTTGAACAACTCTTTGCGCACATGCATTTAGCCGGTTTTCTCAAAGTAAAGCTCGTTTCTGTGTCACAGGCCTCTTGAAGACCCTGTTGATGACGAGGCAGCGCCGCAGAAGAAATCTCTTCCAGATATCTCTCAGACAAACAAGGTGGCACGTAAACGAAAAGATCGACTTGCCAAACCTACCATGGGTCAAACCATCTTTGTTGGCAACATATCACTTAAAACCACGAAAAAGGTGTGTATAATGACATTGATGTGAGAGTAAACACAGTGCTGCATGTCCTTCACTGTGAAAATTGGAAACGAGCCTGCTCAGTAAAATTTGGAGCGGGCTCTCTCAGTAAAATTTGAAGATGCATTTCTCAGTTAAATTTTAAGATGGCTTGTGCAGATTCCTAATTATACCCCCATTACCATTGGGAATGGGGGATAGATAGGAGTCACTTTGTCGGTCTGTCTGTCCCAAAAATTTCATTCAATCTTCACCAAACTTGGTCAGAAGTTGTATCTAGATGATGTCTAGGTCAAGTTTGAATATGGGTCATGCCGGTTCAAACACTAGGTCACGGGGCCAATTAGTAAGTTTTAAACAGAAAGTTTGTCCGGACCATAATTATGTCATTTATTTAGATTTTAAAATGACTTGGTACATTTGTTCACCATCATTGGACGGTGTGTCATGCAAAAGAAGTACGTCGATATCTCCAAGGTCAAGGTCACACTTTGAGGTCAAAGGTCAAAAATGTCCATAAATGAGCTTGTTCGGGCCATAACTATGTCATTCATTGTGAGATTTTAAAATCATTTTGCACATTTATTCACCATCATTGGACGGTGTGTCATGCAAAAGAATTACGTCGATATATCCAAGGTCAAGGTCACAATTTGAGTTCAAAGGTCGAAAATGGCCATAAATGAGCTTGTCCGGGCCATAACTGTCATTCATTGAAATTTTAAAATCATTTGGCACATGTGTTCACCGTCATTGGACGGTGTGTCATGGGAAAGAATTTCGTCGATATCTGCAATGTCAAGGTTACACTTTGAGTTCAAAGGTCAAAAATGGCCATAAATGATCTTGTTCTGGCCATAAATTTGTCATTCATTGTGAGATTTTAAAATTACTCAGTATATTTGTTCACAATCATTGGACAGTGTGTCATGCAAAAGAATTACGTCGATATCTCCAAGGTCAAGGTCACACTTGGAGTTCAAAAGTCAAAAATGGCCATAAATGGGCTTGTCTGTGCCATAACTATGTCATTCATTGTGAGATTTTAAAATGACTGTACTTGTAATTATTTTCACAGTCATTAGAGGGTGTGTCATGCAAAAGACTTCGAGAGTTCAAAGGTCAAAATGGCCATAAATGATAATGGCATAATAATTCTTATAAATCGCCATAAATTAGCTTCTTTTGTTTTGTGAAGACAGCATGCAAAATATCCTGTGTCAATGCAGCATGTGGGGGTATACGTCACGTCTGTGACAAAGCTCTAATTTTACATAAGTGGGCTTGTACCATTTCTTGGTCTCAAGTAATATAATAAGAATTCGGGCTAACTTATTCAAACTTCAATTTTTTTAGTTCCTGTAAGGGGTATGAAGATTGTAAATGTTTTATCAGTCCTCCGCTTGACACGATTAAAATGGCGTGTGCAATGAGGAACAGGACAATAATTGTTTATGTTATCATTTAAGTGCAGTCTGCAAAATTAACCCATTGCCTAATCGCCAATGCGATGAAATCTTGGCTCTGGCGATAGAAAACTTGAATAAAGATTGCCTGAATTGGAATGAACAAAATCCGAGAAAATAAACCAACAAATAATCAATTTATGCATTTCAGGTGTAAATTCTTACAGTGAGACTGCTTGGTTACTTCCCTTAGTTTTCTATCATTAGTCATCTCCCCTTGATGTTATAGAGAGTGTAGTCTGGCTCGCATATTTAAAATGTAATACTTTTGGTAAACTGAACTTGCATTCTATGCCGATAAATGAAATAATAGTGCGAGGATTTTTATAAATTAAGTAAAACGGTTGAATGTGTGTTATTCATAGCTTTGAAATTATAAAATAACCGTAACAGTGTTTATCATTTATATGATTAAGATTGATCCTGTGAGCATCGGCTTTGTATTTATCCGATGATGAGAGTGACGATAATGAGGATAATGATGATGTTGATGATGATGTAAACTTTGAAAATAATGAAAATAACATTGCAAAATATTGTAAAGAACTCTCAGGGTCAGATGTAATGGAATAAAAGTTTGAAACCTGGAATACTGATTTGTTTACAATCTTATCCCCCATGCTATGAAAAATTTCCTCTGACTATGACATTTTCAAATTTCATTGCCACATTGGCTATGAAGACAAAAAAGTTAGTTTTACAGACTGTTTAACGTGTTCTGTCCTACAGTTCAAAGTTGAAAATCTTCCATACATTTTGAATCAGTGTGACATTAATTGGAATTAATAATGAGTTAAAAAGCCAAGAACAGTTAAAAGGCCTCACCATTGTGAACAGAGGCAGTACATTGTACCCACCATTAAATTCACACCCTTGCTATACCAGTTGCTCTAGTAGATAACTAAGTACTGTGCAATCACAACTCACAATACACTTATAGTCATCTGCTTTAAAACATGTTACACTACTATATATTCACACATGTTTACTTTATGTGTGACCTACATTTGATATGTATTCATTTCATGGTACTCCTCACATGTCATTAATAGCGACAGTTTGTGACCCACATCTTGTATGATCTGTTTTCAGTACTGGTATTAATGTCAATATTGATGGTGTCGATTGTATTGAATTACTCTATACTTAATTAAGGAAATGTTAGACTTGTGAAGCTGCTGTATCAAGTGTTTTTATGAACCTTTTACTTAGGTAAATTTGCATCAAAAATATTTGAGCCGTGATTTGTGAAAAAGGGGTTTAATGCATGTGCGTAAAGTGTCGTCCCAGATAAGCTTGTGCTGTCTGCGCAGGCTAATCAGGAACGACACTTCCCGCTTTTATGGTATTTTTCATTAGCAGAAAGTCTCTTCTAAGAAAAATTCCAGTTAAGGCGGAAAGTGTCGTCATTGATTAGCCTGTGCGGACTGCACAGGCTAATTTGGGACAACACTGTATGCATAGTGACCTGCATTAAACCCCTTCTTCACAGAGCATGGCTTATTTTATGTTATGCCGTATCAGGATTGCTTGTGTAATCCAAATAATTAACATTTGCTTATAGACTACTCTAGCTTGTATTTACAATATATATTAACATCACAATATGTTGTTCATTTATCATACACTTGTTAAGGGATGTAACCAATAGGGAATAAGATAGCAAAATGACCTCATGTAGGGTATATTCACAGCTGTTGTGAAATAGTAGAGAAACATTAACATTTTAATGCTGGAGATATGATTTTTAAGTCTTTTTGATAGATTTTTAACCAGGTTTTCCGAAGGAAAAAAATGGTTATTAGATTGGCGAATGCGGGCGGGCTGGCTGGCGGGCTGGCTGGCGGGCGGGCGGAACAAGCTTGTCCGGGCCATAACTTTGTCGTTCATTGTGAGATTTTAAAATCATTTGGCACATTTGTTAACCATCATTAGACGGTGTGTCGTGCGAAACAATTACGTCAATATCTCCAAGGTCAAGGTCACACTTTGAGTTCAAAGGTAAAAAATAGCCATAAATGAGCTTGTCTGGGCTATAACTATGTCATTCATTATGAGATTTTAAAATCATTTGGCACATTTGTTCACCATCATGGGACGGTGTGTCGCACGAAAGAATCACGTCAATATCTCCAATGTCAAGGTCGCCACGACTAAAAATATATTTATTTTAAAACAAACTTACAAAGGGGGTTAATTTTGTTTGTTCATTTAAAAAGTTCAGTTTGAGTTGTCTCCCTTTATCAGATTTTTTTTCACAATGAAAACCTGGTTTTGTGAAAATTTTGTCCCTTGTTGTTTATTTGCAGCAAAGATTTTCCATTATTTGTACATACATTGTATTTCACGAGACACTAAAAATGCATCAGTTTTTATTTCTGAATTAGTAAATCAAGTAAGTCTCTACCATCCTAAGGCATCAAACAAACACCATCAAATCCATTATCATTACGCTGAATATGTCCCAGTAAACGACATCGAATATTCTACTGTTAACATATATTGCTATACATAGGTCTCAGCCCTGTTTCAGAGGACTGTACATAGTGTTGATCTGTTTGCAGCAATTGGAGAAGTTGTTTGGACAATGTGGGGAGGTGGAGGCTGTCCGATACAGATGTGTGGTGAGTCTACTGGCCACATGTAGCTTGTTTGGTGTAAATCCATAAACAAGGGTAGATTTTCAAACCATTCATTCACTTATGAAATGAAAAACAACAACTATTCAGTGCTTATTGTCCCCTACCGGTTTCACCGGAGGGGACTTATGGTTTGCGCTCTGTGTGTCAGTCAGTCAGTATGTCTGTCAGTCCGTCAGTCCGTTAGTCTGTCACACTTTTCTGGATCCTGCGATTACTTTTAAAGTTCTTCATATTTTTTCATGAAACTTGAAACATGGATAGATGGCAATATGGTCACTATGCACGTCATTTCATTTTGTTCCTACGTCAAAAATTGTGTTTTTAGCGCATTAGTTGCATGTTATTAGTACAAGTTAACATCTTCTGCGGCCCATAACTAGAATGACTTAGTATATATAACTGTATGAAGTAAATTGACCACCAATAATATGTTGGTATAATTCTGTATATACAGACATAATAAAATGTGTGTACCATAGAATAATTACTGATTTTATGTTGTTTTTTCAGCCAGTCAAGGATCCCAACATGCCTAAAAGAGTAATTGCCATAAAGTACGTATTGTTGTGGTGTCATGCCTAAAAGAATAATAGCCATAAAGTACGTATTGTTGTGGTGTCGGCTATTAATGTTGGATGTCTTTTTGTGCTGCCTGAACCGATGAAATGCACAATATTTATTTATTTGATATAATTTCAGTCTTGTGGATTTGTGTTTAAATTCATACAAGTATACAGGATGTTTTGCAGTAAAATCAATATTGATGAAGCAAGTTTATATGCTTTCTTAGTGTCTTATTTAGCATATTTTGCTTATTACTGGGCAACATTCATGAATATTACCTGTAAGTCGGCATGTAAACAAAGAGTAAACACAGCTTATTCTTACGGCAATTTGTTCTTAACTTCATGTTATAGTTTTGTTATAACTTTCTGTAATAATGTGTTATGATCTTTCCTCGAGTATCATGTAAAAATAATATAAATATTTTAGGTATTTATCTATATTTTATGTATTAAAGGAAAGAGTTCCACCCTGGTCGCCACAACTGTGTCAGCTTTGTGCGGTTCAAGGAGGCAGAGTCAGCCAACAAGGCACTGGCATTGTAAGTCAGGTGTTCGTAGCATACCTAGACTGTACTGTAATACAACATAAGAAATATCCAACTTATTTTCAAAAATAAAGACAATTTATTTAACATTTTACAAATAATTGCATAGAAGGACAATCTTGTGGAATTTTTGTTGTTAAAATTATTTAAGCTTTCATTAAAATGTCAAGTTTTTAAACAAGATACAATTGAAACCAATAATATTATTTTGATGCCATGGGATAGCTTTTGTGAATACAAGTATTGTTTATACGGAAATGAATCAATTCCTGACAGAAACACTAAAACAAAGGGTTTGGCTTCTTTTTTTCCAGCTTTATATAATTTATATTGAGTGTCAGAATTGCTTTAGACACAGTTCTGAACTTTAATGTATAAAAATTAATGAAGAAGTGTTATGATTAAACCCAGTCAGTGCAGTAAAGGGGTTCAGGATGGTGATGATCTTTTCCTCCACTATGCAGTTTCTAAATTGGACCCAATGCTTGATTGTGTTCCAGGAACGGTCATGAGTTGAACGGTCTTCACATACGAGTGGACTTGGCTGATAAAGCAAAGACAGGGAAGGTACTTACAAAGCTTGAAGCCCTTCTATAAACTGTGTTTGATTATTTGACAAAAACAAAGACTGTCTGTACAATTAGTACATTGTAAGTTTAAGCATTAACTTATTAATATATGCTTTGCACTTTACTTTACCCTGAAAATAAAGTTTGCGATACATTGGAGTCACTATGGTAGTCAGTTGGTCAGTCAATTGGTTGGTCAGTCTGCATGGAATATAGGTTTCTCCAGACACTTTTATGCAAGTATTAAACACAAATCTGTTATTTGCCCTTAAATTTAGCTTATAAATTGGTGTTGGGTATATGTCATGTTTGTGACATAAACCCAGTTTGTATGTATTTAAGTTGTTTTGTCTGTTGTACTTAAAGAAGAACACTTGACAAATATTTCAGTTTTGATATGAAAAAGCATAATTTGAAAGTTTGTTTATGTTAGACGGTGCTTCTGTTTTTAGGAAGAAACAAAGAACTCTGTGTTCGTGGGTAATCTGCCGTTTGGTAAGTAGTTTCTTCTTTACTTCCTAAAAGCGCAAAAATGTGTCCAAGAATTATTGTGAAAAATCTGTCTAACACCCAAACAATTTATTGTTTGACAATTTTGATTGTTAGTATCTCAACAAAAACCTTCCCAACAGAAAACATGTTTGCTTGAAAAAGTAACTAAATATGTTGTCATTACTAGAATAACACTTAGAACCGATGATCACATGTTTTTATGTCCCCAACTATAGTAGTGGGGGACATATTGTTTTTGCCCTGTCTGTTGGTCTGTTGGTTGGTTGGTCTGTTGGTTGGTTGGTTGGTTTACGCCAACTTTAACATTTGCAATAACTTTTGCAATATTGAAGATAGGAACTTGATATTTGGCATGCATATGTATCTCATGGAGCTGCACATTTTGAGTGGTGAAAGGTCAAGGTCATCCTTCAAGGTCAAAGGTCAAATATATGGGTCAAAATCGCTCATTTAATGTACACTTTTGCAGTATTTTAATATTCAAGATAACAACTTGGTATTTGGCATGCATGTGTATCTCATGGAGCTGCACAATTTGAGTGGTGAAAGGTCAAGGTCAAGGTCATCCTTCAAGGTCAGATGTCAAATATATGTGGCTAAAATCGCTCATTTTTTTTTATGAGTACTTGTGCAATATTGAAGATAGCAACTTGATATTTGGCATGCATGTGTATCTCATGGAGCTGCACATTTTGAGTGGTGAAAGGTCAAGGTCAAGGTCATCCTTCAAGGTCAGAGGTCAAATATATGTGGCCCAAATCGCTTATTTTATGAATACTTCTGCAATATTGAAGATAGCAACTTGATATTCGGCATGCATGTTTATCTCATGGAGCTGCACATTTTGAGTGGTGAAAGGTCAAGGTCATCCTTCAAGGTCAAATATATGGGTCAAAATTGCTCATGTAATGTCACTTCTGCAATATTGAAGCTAGCAATTTTATATTTGAAATGCATGTGTATCTCATGGAGCTGCACATTTTGAGTGGTAAAGGGTCAAGGTCAAGGTCATCCTACAAGGTCAAACGTCATATAGGGGGACATTGTGTTTCACAAACACATCTTGTTGACACTGTTGTTAGAAATACTAAGTAATCAAACATGTGCTGCTTACACTGAACGGTGCTGCTTACACTGAACGGTGCTGCTTACACTGAACGGTGCTGCTTACACTGAAGGGTGCTGCTTACACTGAAGGGTGCAATTTGTTTGTTGTAAGCCATGTAATTATTGATTTTGTCTGTCCTATATAATAATGGCTTATTAATGAAAAGGTTTATAGGCTATCCTCCCATTTGCAAGGTATGTACAGCTATTTAATGTTGTATATTTGCAAAACAAAATCCGTTTATTGTTGTGTATTTGCCCCCCAAAATAATTTGGACACTGATGTAATGGAATCAAACATTGAGAGCAGAAGTATTTTTATAGCCTTTAAAACAAAATAGATGGTCATTGGTTGATAATCAATGGTTATGTAAAACAAAGTTTATTTAAAGATGCAAATTGAGTGATGTAGACCGTCCTCTTAGTTCTAATGTATAAGTATGGCTATCGAAAAATGTATCTTTGTTAATCATATGGCTATTGAAAGTTGTATGTTGGTGACTTGTTTGCTATTGGAAGTTGTATTTTGGTTACTTGTTTGCTATTGGAAGTTGTATGTTGGTAACTTGTTTGGCTATTGGAAGTTGTATGTTGGTTAATTGTTTGCTATTGGAAGTTGTATGTTGGTTACTGTAGACATAGAAGAGGAGACAGTGAGGAAGCATTTTGAGGACTGTGGAGACATACGCAATGTGCGACTGATCAGAGACAAGAAGACCTGCCTAGGGAAGGGGTTTGGATACGTGAACTTTGAAGTGAGTTGTAGCCACCTGTTTTGGGTTGTTGTTTTTTGTGATGTTTTTTTGCATTCCCGGTAATTAATTACACTCCAGGAGAGATTGTATTACAATTATGGTATATCTCTTCTTAATATTTAAGTATTCAATTTTGTTCATGTTTGGACATGAGACTTTGGTAAACACCTGCTTAAAAAAGCTAATTAACAATATTATGGGTATAGCTTGTCCATATACATATTTTACAAAACATGAATGAGTGTACAATCTAACACCCTCTATTCCCAGGATGCTGATGCTGTTAGCTTTGCCCTCAAGTTGAATGGCATGATGTTGAGAGGTCGTGAACTCAGGGTCATGACCTGTACCAAGGACACTGGCAGTCAGAAGTCAGAGGTCAAAAAAAAGGAAAAGAAAAAGGAAAAAATATCCTTTTGGGGTTTCTGTTTCATCAACATAAATTCAGCATGTTCTTATCTTCAAGGGATCTTATGCTGCTTCTTGTTTGTACAAACTTTAAACTACAGAAATGTTACAATCAATAAAATTTAAGTTTCTTTAAATGTGCGATAAATTTTTAAACTTAATCTGTCATATTGCAGCACTTTTGCCTTTTTTGCTATGTATCTAAGATATTGTAGATTAATTAATTTTGTTTGCAATTAAATTTGGTGGATTTACAAATTTTTAGCTCACCTGAGCACAACGTGGTCATGGTGAGCTTTTGTGATCGCCTTTTGTCCATCATGCATCGTGCGCCGTCAACATTTGCCTTGTTAACTCTCTAAAGGCCACATTTATTGTCCAATCTTTATGAAATTTGGTCAGAAGATTGGTCTCAATGATATCTTGGATGAGTTCGAAAATGGTTACGTTTGCTTGAAAAACATGGTTGCCAAGGGGCGGGGCATTTTCCTTATATGGCTATATATTGCTATAGTAAAATCTTGTTAACACTCTAGAGACCACATTTATTGTCAAATCTTCATGAAACTTGGCCAGAAGATTCATCCCAATAATATCTTGGACGAGTTTGAAAATGATGCCGGTTGGTTGAAAAACATGGCCGCCAGGGGGCGGGGCATTTTTCCTTATATGGCTAAAGTTAAACCTTGTTAACACTCTAAAGGCCACATTTATTTTCCGATCTTCATGAAACTTGGTCAGAAGATTAATCCCAATGATATCTTGGACGAGTTTGAAAATGACGCCGGTTGGTTGAAAAACATGGCCTCCAGGTGGCGGGGCATTTTTCCTTATATGGCTATAGTAAAACCTTGTTAACACTCTAGAGGCCACATTTATTGTCCAATCTTCATGAAATTTGGTCAGAAGATTGGTCTCAATGATATTTTGGATGAGTTCGAAAATAATTATGTTTGCTTGAAAAACATGGTTTCCAAGGGGCGGGACATTTTTCTCTCGTTAACACTCTAGAGGCCACATTTACTGTCCGATCTTCATGAAACTTGGTCAGAAGATTCATCCCGATAATATCTTGGACGAGTTCAAAAATGATGCCGGTTGTTTGAAAAACATGGCTGCCCGGGGGCGGGGCATTTTTCCTTATATGGCTATAGTAAAACCTTGTTAACACTCTAAGGCAGACATTCCCAAAAGTGCCGGACCGTCAGACCTGACCGACGTTTTTAAGAAAGGTGCGATTGAAAATGCTATGTTGCCGGTCCGAATGTTCGGTAAATGATAAAAGATCAGAAGTTTATTTATGTCATTGAATTAAAATCTGAAAATAAAAGAAATATGAACATTAAAAATTGCTTCGTATTTCTGTTTACATACATGAAATTTTTTTGCGCATGCGCAACGGACACTTCCGAGTAAACATTGTCAAAAGTTGTTACGGTTAAATGAAACACGTTCTGCAATACAGATCGTTGTATTTGGGGGCATTAACAGTTTGTTCTCGATTAAATTTAAGCTTAGTAGTGCGTTTTTATTGGTTTATATATCTTTGTTTCCAGTTAATTGAAATGTGTAGTATAATTCTGAGTTATCATGTAATTTCGCGACCGGGAAATAGTTTTCAATGAAATTTTCGTAATACCGATTTTGTTTGTTTGTTTGTTTGTTTTATTTGTGCATACATGTCAAGCAATTTACAATTCAATGCAGTCAAGGCAATAAATAACGTATAGATTGCATTATTATCATATTCAGAAACATGCATTACATGAATGGTGCCATTTATCACAGATCCAAATAAGATTACGACATGATGTATACAAAGGATAACCCGTAAAGCTTAGACATGTTAACATGAAAAAGCTTATTTCCAACGGGGTCCCTGGATTTAGTCGAACAGATCTTATAAGTGACTATAAATATATTGTTTTTTCAGTTCTTAATATAGAATCGACATGATCCTACACATGATTTCTTCTACAAATTAAGTGAATCTTTCAAAAGTTGACATGATAATACACTGACACAAATAAATAACATAAAAAATAATCAATTACATAAAATAAAACAAATCTAAAAGTAAAAATATATGGAATTCTCGTCTACCTTCATATCATTTAATAGATGTGTTAACAAGTTTCTTAAAAGTAAATTTCAATTCGATGGACTTTATATTATCGGGTAATGCATTCCAATCCGTAATACCATTGTAGTAAAATGAAGAACTAGTAAAGCCATCAACTTGAGGTACATACAAATTAAATCGGGATCTATTCCCATACTGATGGACATCTGTACATTTGACAAAATTGTCTTTCATATAGCTTGGACATTTATTGTAGAAAACCTTATGGATGTGGTTAAGCCGAAGTTGCTTGCATCTTTGCTCAACGTTCAATAAACCAAGTTCTTCAAAATGCGATACAACAAGTGATGTCCTATAATGGGAATTGTTAATAAAACGAACCATTTTATTTTGGACTATTTGTAACTTGTGCTTAAGCTGTTTCGTGAGTCCACAATACCACGAAGAGGATACATAATCTAAATGACATTGTTTTAATGTCATAAATACTGACCTGTTATCGTATGCTTATACTTTCCAAGGGGAAATAACTCATCCGGAATTTTAACTGGGAATCCGCCACCTCAATACCGTAATACAGGCCAGGTTAAACATAGTGCAATGCAACCTAGCCAAAAATCGGTAACCAACCCTCAATATTCTTTCCGGATCAACCAGGTGTATACGTGTCTTTTACGGCTTTGAATTAAAATATTGTTTTTCACTTGGTTGATTGGGGTTTTGAATAGATAAATTGTGTTATTTATCTTTTTATTTCTCATTCGGATTAATTTGTGTGGATTTAATGGATTTTGTTTCATTTGTAAAAGGTAAGCCATGCTTGTTTTTATCGAACAATGGTTTATTTCTACCATGCTGGGTGTTTTCAGGCGCGAACGACCACGTGCAAAACGTCCTCTTCTAATACATTGCTAGAACGTGCAAAGCATGTTCTTCTAATGTGTTACGAGATCGTGCAAAGCGTGTTCTTCTATTGACAGATTGTTTATCATTTGCCATTGTGTGCAATAATGATTTTAACGTTCCGTATGACAATCTAATTGATCGTCATTTTATTTTTCATCTGTTTTGAATTAAACTTTTGTTTAATTTATGATCTACGGCAGTATTATTATAATTTTCATTATGGTCAAATAATGATTTTATGTGCCGTATGATAATCTGGTCTGTGACCAGTTTATGGTTGAATATGCTTTGCTCTTGTTTTTCATATATTCGACTACATGATGGTCGCAGAAACAAGAGTGGATAAATACCCGGTGACTTCGCAGATCATGGATGATAGTTGCAGTATCAGTCACCGGGTATCGGGCACGATCGCGACCGTACTATGCTAAGTCTCTTAGACAGTCGGTCAACATCAGACCATATGGCGACACCCGTCAGCCGGTCTTTGCCCGATGGCATTGGTCAAGGACATCGACCAATGCCGGACCATTTGGCATCCGCCATACGGTCATTATCCGGTGACAACACTGGTCATGATATGACCGGTACGTCACCGGGGACGTTGATCACGGACCATTGATCGACGTCTGACCGGCCGGTCCGGTCACCGGTCATGTCACCGGTCCGGTCCGGTCATTGATCACCGGTCCGGTCACCGGTCATGTCACCGGTCCGGTCATTGATCACCGGTCCGGTCACCGGTCCGGTCATGTCACCGGTCCGGTCACCGGTCATGTCACCGGTCCGGTCACCGGTCATGTCACCGGTCCGGTCATTGATCTCCGGTCACCGGTCATGTCACCGGTCCGGTCATTGCGGTCCGGTCACCGGTCATGTCACCGGTCCGGTCCGGTCACCGGTCATGTCACCGGTCCGGTCATGTCACCGGTCATGTCAACGGTCCGGTCCGGTCATTGATCACCGCTCCGGTCACCGGTCAACAGTCATCAGTTAGGCCTGCCACCGATAACACCAGTCACCGGTCAAGAAGAAGAACTCTGTCTTCTTCATTGAATTATTCTCCTATTCTTCGTTGAATACATCGTCTTCATCAAGGATTAGACATCGGACACGCTCTTCTTCGTCGAGCAGTTCTCATCGTCGCGGCTCTCGTAAGCGATCACGTCGTCACTCACGGAGACGTTATTCTAGAAGATCTCGGTCTCATCGCAGCCGATCCACATCTCGGCCGATCCAGATCTCGACATCGCAGGAAACGAGGACGTCGTCAACCTTCACGTAGACATCAGCGGACTGCATTGAGCACCACTGGATAGTTATCGAACATACCTCTCCTTCATTGAGCAGTTCTCGGCGTTGATACGCTCGTAAGCGATCATGTCAATGCTCACGGAGACAATATTGTAGAAGACAATATTTCCAGCGTAGCCGAACAATATTTCGGCATCGAAGTTATATGGATGTCACCACTTCTCACGTAGGCGTTAATGAACCTACTGGTCGTATCGACGTTCTCCATTTTATTCCTTTAGGAATATCATGTCTCCATTCCACGTGTGATGGTTCTTCTTATGGCATCCACACATGTTGCAGTCACCGAGCCGTAGTTGTATACGAACACTAGTTCGTTTAACATTCAGGCTTCGGGATAAGCTGTTCTTTTCTCCACTACGACTACAAGGACACTTATGCCTATTAATACTGATAATCTACCGTTGTTTTCCGGTTAACATTATCAGATGACTTCGTGGATGGTCATTCTTCTGCACCAGATATTTCCATTCTGACGCAGTTATATTATACCGGTCCCGATCACCGGACATCGGTCACCATTCATCGGTCATATCACCGATCACTGATCACCGGTCAGAATAAGTGATGTCTCATCGCCATCGGATTGGATTTTTTGGCATGATCTTCTTTTCCGAGCAGTGCTTGACATTGATAACAGACCATATGGATTCCACCATTTTTCGGTCTTTAACTGGTAACGTCACCGGTCATATTATGACTGGTCCGTTCACCGGGCTACAGTTACCGGTCATTGACCGGTCCGGTTCGGTCACCACTTACCAATTACCGGTATTCCACTGTGTTTTCATCGGTCAATTTTTAGTATCACGGGTATCGTCTACATTACATAGTTGTATACCCCTGGCTATGATTGTATTGAATACTATATTTTATGGATTCAACAATCTACATGACTTTTTGTGTTTTTCAATACTGATGTTCTACTGGCGACGGTTACCAAATCATGCTATATCTGTTATTTGTACTTCTATCTCAACCGGCTACATGCAGACTACTGGTCTTGCAGATAGATCGGCTGAAGTGGGCTCGGAGACTAGCATTGAGGTCGAACATTACTATTTGACCTCTATTAATTTATGTTCGAGACCCGAAGGATGAATTGATTTAAACGCCTTTACCTGTCGGCTACAGACTTTGCAGTCAGTGTCACGGAACAGTTGGGACACATTAATGACTCTAGCAGGATTAGCAAGACGACATTTGTATCGACTTCTGCTTTTCTATTGCTCCTACGGCAGGGCATATTTTCAAGCTACTGGAATCAACAAGAGTTCTGATACATAGGATTGCCTATCAGATTGACCGCATAGCGGCTACAGTCTTGTAGATGGCTTAGGACCTATTGAACTCAGATCTTAGATCCTAGGATCTGGAGGGACCTCATCTTAAAGTTATTCTTCTATTACACTTCTGGCCATAACAGGCCGTCTTCCTATAACTGGTCGTATTCCTTTCGGAATTCGTCCCGGTTAGAAGTCTTGAAGTAAATGGATTAATCAAGTCAGAATTTAAGACTTCCATGCATTCTACCGGCAAGCGTGGACCCGCTTAAGGTTACCCCTAGGGTTTTCACCTTTTTCTGCCATCACACCTCCGATTCCGGAGGTACCACTATCAATCATATTTCCGTACTTCGCAAATCGATGACTTCGCAGCAGGGTGTGCGATTGTTATACATTCGTCCATTGACATAAACTGGAATATCTTGCCTTCTTGGTGAGTTTTTGCAATAACTGAGTTTTTGCAATAATTTCATGAAATATACTTAATGAACCATGGGATTATGGTTCTACGACCTTTTAAGTCTCCTGTACAATTATTTTCAGGAAACTTCTTCACAGGTCAAATATCATATCTCACTGAGACATATTTTTACTGATCCAAACATGTGCCACTTCATGTCTGGCCATTAATAACTTTGTTATCTCTACAGAAGAACGTTTTTCTGTTAGAGTTTCAATCCTTGTTACTTGTGCAAGGATAATTCCATCAGAACTGTATAAAGGTTCTATGGAAATTCATTTTTTACTGGGTAATTGAGAGCATAGTTATTACCTTAATCACTCTGCTAGATACATAGAGGTTTTTCTCATCTTTTTCTTGATGATAAGAAATTTGTTCTTTTCTTCATCAAAGGATAGAGATTATGCTTTCGTATACCTTGTTTTGTGTAAGTCATCGCAACTCTGTGCTGTCTTACCTATTTTGGAACTGATCCAAACTATGGAACGTCAACACTATGTTTTTCGTTCCTTTACCTTTTTAAGCAGTTTTGACTTGTGTAACATGTTGGGATGCTTAATGAGCTCCCTATGAACCTTTTTCATCAGGCTTATTAACAGTTCCAATATAATTTTAAGACGGTTTTCCTTCTTATTATGGCTTTTACCATACGGAGAATTGAAATTCATGCTTTTTCTGTTGAATACGACCAATTCCAGTTGGATCTATTGTCGTTTTCACTTTGTTGTGTCAGCCAGGATTCCTTGCTTAATATCAAGTCCTCTATATGGCTTCTACCTTCAAGTTTCCAAGTTTTCTTAAACTGGTAGTCATGAAGATGAGGATAAACTTCTTTGGGCAATCAGGGCTTTGAAGTTCTATCTCAGCAGTGTTAGTCAGAAGTCCATTCGAGGTTCTCAAAGACACTCTTCATTTTCCCAAAAAAGGGGGGGGAGATGTGTCTGCGGCTTCTATTTCTCGGGGTTAGACCTCGACTAAGGAAAGTTAATCTTATCCTATCTAAGGATTCATTCCTTTTTAGGATCTGACCGCATGAATTAAGAGCTCTGTCTGTTTTGTGGGCATATATTAATCACACCCCACTTTTTGACGTGCTCTAAGCTGTTTACTGGAGGAATCCGACCACCTTGTAATCTTTTTATCTTCGTTTTCTGAAGTGCCAACAATACAATTTGTATACGTTTGGGCTTGTTGTGGTTTCACTAACGGTAGTGTCTTCTTTACGACATAGACATATTACTCTGTCCGAGAAGTCATAATTAATACCGTTTTAACGAAGATTACTTGATATCATTAGCTGATAACCCTGTTTATGGGTTCTACTGTGTTGGGAAAATATATGCGAACCTTCCCACCGCAGCTGCAAAATCAGCATACGATAACAGGTCAGTATTTATGACATTAAAACAAATTTTTTAAATAAAATTTATTTTAATTATTAAATACTTACCTGTTATCGGTAAGTCCCACCTCCCACCCCGCTATTCGATTAATATTTTTGTATATATATTGAAAGAATATTGAGGGTTGGTTACCGATTTTTGGCTAGGTTGCATTGCACTATGTTTAACCTGGCCTGTATTACGGTATTGAGGTGGCGGATTCCCAGTTAAAATTCCGGATGAGTTATTTCCCCTTGGAAAGTATAAGCATACGATAACAGGTAAGTATTTAATAATTAAAATGAATTTTATTTAAAAAATTTGTATTAAAGAATTACATAAGCTTTTTTTAAGACTTTTATTTTAAAAATTACGTTGTCTATATAAAAAATTAAGTCTAGAGTTAACCTTCTTGACGATATTATTTACAATAGAAGTACCGGACAAATCAGCATCTAGAATAGAACCAAGATATTTTACATACGTTTGAGATTTTATAACCGATAATTGCTTAGTGATTTAAAAACTTAGTCTGTTCATTATGTTATTGATATCCAGCATGTGGTCTGTTGATTTAGGTATATAATTGATTGCTAACACGTAATCAATGTGATTCTTGTGTAAAAATAATTTATTCACAATCTTTAGTCATTGTCACAGTCCCTTAAAACTAGTTCTTCTTGAATGCTCTGAGCTTTTATAAGTACATACGTACATCCCAGCGACCCGGAGGGTCAATAGCTGGGAGTTTTATTATTGCAACTACCTTAAAACTATCAGCAGTGCTTTTTTTCTTAAAGTGGGGAAAAGTAAAGGCCTGGCTTCAATTAAAAGGGGAAATATAAAAAAAACTGAGAATGGGGGAAAATATTTCCAAGGTAAACTTAACATTTTGGAAATTTGCATGATTTTAACGAAAACAAAGTTGGGGGAAGGGGCTTTTGTCTTAGGGAAAGAGGCCTATATAAGGCCCCTGCTAAATAAGGAAAAGCCCTGATCAGTATCTGAAAACTTTTGTTTCAACAGCAATTTGCATACCAGTATACAATAATTGAATTTTCAATCGAGAAATTGCTTTGTTTTAAACTATGTTTTTGGTTTGAATATTTTTTCTTTACAATATTGCAAGTGTGTTGTGATTTGTTAGTGTTAAGTGTTGTGTTGCTTTTTTAGCTCACATGAGCACAACTTGCTCATGGTGAGCTTTTGTGATCGCCTTTTGTCCGTCGTCCATTGTCCGTTGTGCGACGTCAACATTTGCCTTGTTCACTCTCTAGAGGCCACATTTATTGTCCAATCTTCATGAAATTTGGTCAGAAGATTGGTTTCAATGATATCTTGGATGAGTTCGAAAATGGTAACGTTTGCTTGAAAAATATGGCTGCCAAGGGGCGGGGCATTTTTCCTTATATGGCTATAGCAAAATCTTGTTAACTCTCTAGAGGCCACGTTTATTGTCCGATCCTCATGAAACTTGGTCAGAAGACTCATCCCAATGATATCTTGGACAAGTTCGAAAATGATGCCGGTTGGTTGAAAAACATGGCCGCCAGGGGGCGGGGCATTTTTCATTATATGGCTATTGTAAAACCTTGTTAACACTCTAGAGGCCACATATATTGTCCAATCTTCATGAAATTTGGTCAGAAGATTGGTTTCAATGATATCTTGGATGAGTTCGAAAATGATAACGTTTGCTTTTAAAACATGGCGGCCAAGGGGCGGGGCATTTTTCCTTATATGGCTATATATGGCTTTAGAAAAATCTTGTTAACTCTCTAGAGGCCACATTTATTGTCCGATCTTCAAGAAACTTGGTCAGAAGATTCATCCTAATAATATCTTGGACGAGTTCGAAAATGATGCTGGTTGGTTGAAAAACATGGCGGGGCATTTTTCCTTAAATGGCTATAGTAAAACCTTGTTAAGACTCTAAGAGGCCACATTTATTGTCCAATCTTCATGAAGTTTGGTCAGAAGATTGCTCTCAATGATTTCTTGGATGAGTTCGAAAATGGTAACGTTTGCTTGAAAAACATGGCTGCCAAGGGGCGGGGAATTTTTCCTGATATGGCTATAGTAAAATCTTGTTAACTCTCAAGAGGCCACATTCATTGTCCGATTGTCATGAAACTTGGTCAGAAGATTCATCCCAATAATATTTTGGACGAGTTCGAAAAAGATGCTGGTTGGTTGAAAAAAATGGCCCTAGGGGACGGGGCATTTTTCCTTATATGGCTATAGTAAAACCTTGTTAACACTCTTGAGGCAACATTATATTCCGATCTTCATGAAATTTGCTCCGAAGATTTGTTTCAATGATATCTTAGATGATTTAAAAAATGGTAACATTTGCTTGAAAAACATGTCTGCCATGGGGCGGGGCATTTTTCCTTATATGGCTATATATGGCTATAGTAAAATCTTGTTAACACTCTAGAGGCCACATTTATTGTCCAATCTTCATAAAACTTTTTCAGAAGATTTATCCCAATAATATCTTGGACGAGTTCGAAAATGATGCCAGTTGGTTGAAAAACATGACTGCCAGGGGGCAGGGCATTTTTCCTTATATGGCTATAGTGAAACCTTTTAACACTCTAGAGGCCACAATTATTTTCCGATCTTAATGAAACTTGGTAAGAAGATTTGTCCCAAGAATATCTTGTTATCTCAGGTGAGCGACTTTGGGCCTTTCAGGCCCTCTTGTTTACATTTCATTTTTCCAATAATATTAATGTCAATATATATTTGAGTTGGTGATGTGATGTTTCTGTCCAAGAAGCTCAGTCCGGTCCTGCAAGTTTTTCAAGTCCACCGGACCGAATGTCCTGTGGACCAAAAATACTTTTGGGAATGTCTGCTCTAGAGGCCACATTTATTTTTTTGATCTTCATGAAACTTGGTCAGAAGATTTGTCCCAATAATATCTTGTTATCTCAGGTGAGCGACTTTGGGCCTTTCAGGCCCTCTTGTTTTATTTTTGTTTGATCTTAAATTAGTGGATTTTGTTATGTCTGTTAAAAGACATCCGATTTGAAAATTGTATGGACATTTGATCTTGTGTTTGAGAGGACCCACAAATGAAAATGAATAATCTTGGTTTCACAGTATTACTTATAGAGTAATAACATATTTTGTCCTTTAAACGTTGGGTTGAACTTCTACAGGTTGGTCAAAATTTATTGTTTATATTGCAAGTTTTAAATGTAAGAAGAACGTTGGAACTATTATAAAGATTATATCAGGTATATAGGTCAAACATGTTTGAGTTTATAGATCTTAAGTTTGTTCCCTAGGCACATGTATTAGAAACTTGTTAATTGAATTATAAAAAAAAAATTGTTAAGTGGCAGTTAAAATTTGAGCAGTTTTTGCATTTTCAAATACAACGAAAAGATAGAGATTCATTATTCTTGTTATCTGAAGTTATACACCTATAACTGTTTGGTTTCCTTAACATTATCCACTCTCCTAAAAAGGAGAAGAAACCAAAAGTAAAGAAGGACAAACAGGCATCCGATAAAATTGCCTTCCAAGGGGAGGAGTCTAAAGTGAAGATGAAAAAGAAACTGAAAAAATCTCACACAGAAAAAATCAAGGTTCCCTTCAACACAAAACCAAAGGAATCTTTGACGGTGAATATCCAGTCAATGATTGATAGTGAAATGAAGAAAGTAAACAAAGCAAAACAAATAGAGGACAAAAGTGACAATAAGCCCAAAGGGTTGAGTAATCCAGGAAAGAAAGAAAAGAAGCAAGGCAAGAAAACAGTGGACATTACAGTAGCAGATAAAATGCCCAAACATAAGAAATTTGATGAGAGTGGTAATAAATCTGAAATATCCAATTCTAACAAAGAAAGTGGAATAAGTACCGGTATACAAAAGGCCAAACCTGGACTTAACAAATCACTATCTGAAAAAGTTACTGACAAGAAAGACGCTACTGATAAGGGAAATACGAGTTTTGCAGGACTTGGAACAAAGGTAGAGAAAAGTGTTGGACCAAAAGGTTTAAACAAGTCAGTTAAAGCAGAGAAAAAGCAATTAACTACTAATAATCCTAGGCAGTCAGGGGAAAGCTTTGGGAATAATATTTCTGAAGAAAATAAATCATTTAACGGAAACAAGTCATTTGATGGAATCAAAGGGAATAAGCCATTCAAAAGAAATCAATCGTTTGATGGAAAAGTAGGGAATAAGCCATTTCAAAGCAATACATCTTTCCAGGGAAGTAAGTCAATTGATGGAAACAGAGGGAATAAGACATTTCAGGGAAATAAATCTTTTCAAGGCAATAAGTCATTTGATGGAAGTAGAGGGAGTAGGCCATTCCAAGGTAATAATTCTTTTGATGGAAATAAAGGGAACAAGCCATTTCATGGAAATAAACCTTTCCAAGGTAATAAATCATTTGATGGTAACAGAGGGAGTAAACCATTCCAAGGAAATAGATCATTTGATGGAAATAGAGCAAATAAGTCATTTCAAGGAAATAAACAATTCGGTGGACAGGGAAACAAATCATTTGGTGGGGACAGTAGTTTTGGGAAGAAACCTTTTATCGCTGGTCTCAAAAGTCCAAGTCTGGCTCAAGGGTCTGGAAAGCATATTAAGTTTGATTAGTGGTCAGAAATCTTAAAAACTATTTTTTCCATGCAAATGCATATAAATGTGCATCTATGTCATGAGCGTCTCATCAGTAAAGAGCTAAGATTGGCGATAATTGGGTTGCAGAATAGATGAACTCGTGTAGTGATGTATTGATCACTGTTAATCTATTTCCTGAAGGTAAGAAAAAAAAAACAAGATCCATTCAACTTTTCCTACTGGTCACTGCTATTATATAAGCTTGCCTTTTGAGAGCATGTGCAAGTTTTGAATACGTTGACTTGAGACAGACCAATCAAATTGCTTTCATGTTTAGAAATAGTTTTTAAAGCTTGATATTTAAGCCTTACAAACTGTATTGGAGTCACTATGTCTGTGTGTCATTAAGTCTGTACGCAAAAAATGTTTGTTGAGTTTACCATTTCCACACTTGTAAAACTATTGATCTGAAATTTGATATATATCATCACCATGAGGTTTAGATGTCCAATACACTATTTTGGTATGTAGTGATCATGACCATAATTTGTTCAAATGCAAGACACAATTTTCATGTGAAGTGATCCTTTTTAGAGTAAACAGATCCCTTTGAGAATAAACTAATGTAACAACCTCAGGCCATGTCCTATAAATGATCAGAAAACCAATTGCAGTTATGACCCATTTTTATGCTCATAAAATAAAGGATGTATTACATGTAGATACATAAAAGAAATAAAATGATTACTGATTGATGTTTGGACTGTGTAAGTTCACTCTTTAGAAATTGCGTTGTAAATTGAAATTTATTGTAGTACGTGTTATAAAACGGGCTCCTATTTTGTTAGAAAGTAGTTTTTGCTGTTTTTGTTAAAATGATAAAAAGTTAATATGAAACGTTTGTGTAATTGTCATATGAAGCTAAATTAATGAGAATTGCCTTAAGATGAGGAACACATAGAAGGAAACAGAAGATTATTTGTTATAACATATTTTGTCTTGTATGTTTCTTTAAATAAATGATAAAGTTGTTGCTGTCTTTTTTTTGTCTATACTGCTTATCAGCAAGCATAGTTATGATAGACACTGCTTATAAGCGTTCATAGTTATAATAGACACTGCTTTTACACATACATTTGAGTATAATAATTGCTAAGTCTATGTGTAGCCCAACAATTGAAATGTTCATGACACTTGACCCAACAGTAAATAAGTTCATGACTCTTGGCTAAATATTTGACATGTTCAGGAAACTTGGGCCCACAGTTAATATGTTCATGACCCTTGGCTAAACAGTTGGCACGACACTGGGCCCAACAGTTGATATTAGGTTCATGACCCTTGGCTAAACAGTTGACATGTTCATGACACTTGACCCAACAGTTAATAAGTTCACGACCCTTGGCTAAACAGGTGACATGTTCATGAAACTTGGCCCAACAGTCAATATGTTCATTACCCGTGGCTAAACAGTTGACATGTTCATGACACTTGACCCAACAGTTAATATGTTCATGACCCTTGGCTAAACAGTTGACATGTTCAGGACCCTTGGCCCAATAGTTGACATGTTCATTACCCTTGGTTCAACAGTTGACATGTTCATGACCCTTTTCAAAACAGTTGATATTTTAATGACCGTTTGCACAATAGATGACAGTTCAAGACCCTTTGCACAACAGTTGAAATGTTCATGACCCTTGGCCCAATACTTTAAATTTTCATGACCCTTGGCTCAACAGTTGACATGTTCATTACCCAATAGTTGACATGTTCATTACCCTTGGCACAACAGTTGACATGTTCATGACCTTTGGCACAATTACTGTTGACATGTTACTTACTGACCCTTTGCCCTACCCAACAGTTTACATGTTCAGAACCCTTGGCACAATAGTTGACATGTTCATGACCCTTGGCACAACTGTTGACATGTTACTTACTGACCTTTTGCCCAACCCAACAGTTTACACGTTCAGAACCCTTGGCACAATAGTTGACATGTTCGTTACCCTTGGCACAGTAGTTGACATGTTCAAGACGCTTTTCATATTTTCATGACCCTTGGCACAATAGACAGTTCAAGACCCTTGGCACAACAGTTGAAATGTTCATGACCTTTTGCCCAACAGTTTACATGTTCATGATCCTTTTCCCAACAGTTGACATGTTCATGACTCTTTGGCACAACAGTTGACATGTTCATGAACATTGGCCCAACAGATGACAGTTCATGACCCTTGTCCCAACAGTTGACATATTCATGAACATTGGCCCAGCAGATGAATGTTTATGACTATGGCACAACAGTTAAAATGTTCATGACCCTTGGTCCAACAGATGACAGTGTGGCACAAAAGTTGACATGTTCATGACTCTGCCCAATGGTTTACATGCTAATGACCCTTTGCCCAACAGTTGACATATTCATGACCATTGGCTCAACAGTTAACATGTTCACGACTCTTTGCCCAATGGTTAACATGTTCATTAACATTGGCAAAAAAGTTGCCATGTTCATAACCCTTGGCCAAACAGATGACAGTTTATGACCCTTGGCACAGCATTTGACATGTTCATGACTGCCCAAAAGTTGAAATGTTCATGACCCTCAGCCCAACATCTGTTATGTTCATTACCCCTGGCCCACCAGTTGACATGATTATAACACTTGGTCCAACAGTTGACATGTTCATGACCCTTAGCCCAACAGATGACATGTTCATTACCATTGGTTCAACAGTTGACATGTTCATTACCATTGGTTCAACAGATGACATGTTCATTACAATTGGTTCAACAGTTGACATGTTCATTACCATTGGTTCAACAGTTGACATGTTCATTACCATTGGTTCAACAGTTGACATGTTCATTACCATAGGTTCAACAGTTGACATGTTCATTACAATTGGTTCAACACTTGACATGTTCATTACCATTGGTTCAACAGTTGACATGTTCATTACCATTGGTTCAACAGTTGACATTTTCATTACCATTGGTTCAACAGTTGACATGTTCATTACCATTGGTTCAACAGTTGACATGTTCATTACCATTGGTTCAACAGTTGACATGTTCATTACCATTGGTTCAACAGATGACATGTTCATTACCATTGGTTCAACAGTTGACATGTTCATTACCATTGGTTCAACAGATGACATGTTTATTACCATTGGTTCAACAGTTGACATGTTTATCAGGGTGCAGGATCAACGGAGTTCACAGCAGTTTAATCACGGGCTGTAAACACACTGTTAAGCACTTCATTTTGCAAATATCTCGAGTAATTGGTATACATTAAAAAAATCTTAAGTGCATAAAAGACCGTTTTTCTTGCAGTTTGTGCCAATATCTTAAGATTTAAGAATAAATCCTTGAATACGTCTGAAATTGGTGCCAAAATTTCACGTTGCAGCATCACCATGTTCATGGTCACTACATGAATGCAGAACACATCAAAATTTCAGCCAAGAACACAAGCTTATTAAATAAAGTAATTTTTATGTGCTTCAAATACCATAAGCAGCATAAAAACTGTCTTTTATGCATACACTGAAATTATTTAAGAAAAAATGGTTTGAAAGTTATTTAAAATAAAGCTGGACTAACCGGTGTGTTTAGTTCCATAAACCTTTAATGGTGAACCCCACAGTCACGTGATCCTGCACCCTGTCATGGCACTTGATAAAATGTTGACATATGCACGACCTTTCGGCCAACAGTTTTCTTGTTCATGACTAAGTCCAACTCTTGGTACTACAGTTGACATGTTTATGACCCTTAGCACAACATATGACATGACCCTTGGCACAACAGTTGACATGTTCATGACCCTTGGCACATCAGTTGACATGTTCACGACAATTGAACAACAGTTGACATGGTTATGACCCTTGAACAACAGTTGACATGTTCATGACCCTTGGCACAACATATGACATGACCCTTGGCCGAACACTTTAAATGTTCATGACCCTTGACACAACATATGACATGTTCATGACCCTTGGCACAACACTTTCAATGTTCATGACCCTTGGCACAACATATGACATGTTCATGACCCTTGACACAACATATGACATGTTCATGACCCTTGGCACAACATATGACATGTTCATGACCCTTGGCACAACATATGACATGACCCTTGGCACAACAATTTACATGCTTATGACCCTTAGCACAACAGTCAAAATGTTCATGACACATGACCAAACATTCTATATGTTCATGTTTCTTTGCATAACAGTTATGTTCGTGACCCTTGGTCTATCAGATGAAATATTCATTGCCATTGAACTAACAGTTGAAATGCATATGGCCCAACAGTGGACATGTTCATGACCCTTTACCCATTAGTTGACACTTCATGACACATGAACAGCAGTAGGAATGTTCCTGCCCCTTTGCACAACAGTTGACATGTTCATGATGCTTGGTACAACAGTTGACATGTTTGTGACCCTTTGCATAAAAGTTGACATGTTCATGACCCTTTGCATAACAGTTAGCATGCATATCAGTTGAAATGTTCGGGTCTCTTGGCAAAACAGTTTTACTTGTTCATGACCCTTGACACAACAGTTATATGTTCATGAGCCTTGGCACAACAGTTGACAGGATAATAACCCTTGGACCAACAGTTGATTTGTTCATGATACTAGGCCCAGCAGTTGGACTTGTCATGACCCTTGGCCCAACAGTTTAGATGTTAATGAGCCTTGGCCAAATAGTTGACATATTTATGACCCTTGGCACAACAGTTGACATGTTCATGACCCTTTGCATAAAAGTTGACATGTTCATGACCCTTTGCATAACAGTTAGCATGTCTATGACCCTTGGCACATCAGTTGACATGTTCACGACAATTGAACAACAGTTGACATGTTCATGACCCTTTGCATAACAGTTAACATGTCTATGACCCTTGGCACAAATTGACATGTTTATGATCCAACAGTTTATATATGCATGATCCTTGTCACAACAGTTGACATGTTTATGATCCAACAGTTGATATATTCATGACCCTTGGCACAACAGTTGACATGTTTTTGATACAACAGATGACACGTTCATGACCCCTGTACTCTCTGGGTCTAAAACAACAATGTTTCCTTTCATTAAAATTCCCAAAGTGTTCAACTTAATCATTTGAAGTGTACTCTTGCTCCCGGTGTTTTATCTTTGTAAAGTAGATAGGGTGGCATATAGCAGTTGAACTGTCCGTAAGTCAGTCAGTCCGTCCGTCCGAAAACTTTAACACTGGCCATAACTTTTGCAATATTGAAGATAGCAACTTGATAATTGGCATGCATGTGTATCTCATGAAGCTGCACATTTTGAGTGGTGAAAGGTCAAGGTCATCCTTCAAGATCAAAAGTAAAAAATACAATCCAAGGGAAGTAATAAGCTTTAAAAGGGCGATAATTTATAAACCTGCCAAATGATATACTGAAATTTTATTTCAAAGCGGCGCAATAGGGGGCATTGTGTTTCTGACAAACACATCTCTTGTTTACTTCAGGTATTACTGTCCTTGTGTTTATGAATGCTGGTTACAATGTCTTTATTGCAAACATTCCACACACATACAGATTTAATGAAGTATGGCAAAAAAACATTAACATCCGCACATAATTATCACTATTCAATAAAAATGGTTTCCCATTTCTGTTTTAAATCATGAAATATATAAAGTAGTTGGTAACTAAATTAACAAGAGATTGCCAAGCAATATTGTCCCCTACCGGTGAAACTCCACCATTGTCGGTATTTTTTTAATTATATTTATTTGTTGCCATAGCAACCAGAATTCTTGACGTAGGAACAAAATGAAATGACATGCATTATCCCCATATTGCCATCTATCCATGTTCCAAGTTTCATGAAAAAATATGAAGAACTTTTTAATTTATCGCAGGATCCAGAAAAGTGTGACTGACAGACAGACAGACAGAGCGCAAACCATAGGTCCCCTCCGGTTTCACCAGTAGAGGACAATAAAATCATAAAGACATGTATCTTAAATCAATTATTTATTACATGTATATATGTACATATCACTAAATTTTGATTTGTAATTATTGAATTAATAAATAATGCCCACAACATTTCACTTATTTCACACATTCAATTTCATGCCAATAAATCCATTACATTTGTAAGTAAAGTACATTCTAAAAACCCCATTTAGGGAGCAATTTTAACCCTTTCAGTGCGGGAACCAAATTTTGAAGGCCTTTGCAAACAGTTTGGATCCAGTTGAGACGCCACAGAAGGTGGCGTCTCATCAGGATCCAAACTGTTTGATATTCTGATAGTATTCTTTGAAAAAAATCGAAGAAAATGCTTATTTTAGAAATTCAGCAGACGACATTTTAGCAGACGAAAATTTTTCCAGCATGCAAAGGGTTAACAATGGTTACAGTGCAATCGCCCTGCATTGGAAAGTACATAGTACACATGTGACAGAGGCACTGATGCCTTGACAACAGATGTTTGGACATGGACAAATCCACAATATGTGTCTTGTTCTGTGAAAACTGGGCATAATGCATGTGCGTAAAGTGTCGTCCCAGATTAGCCTGTGCAGTCCGCACAGGCTAATCAGGGATGACACTTTACGCTTCAATGGTAATTTTCGTTTAAAGGAAGTCCCTTTTTACCGAAAATCTAGTTTAAGCGGAAAGTGTCGTCCCTGATTAGCCTGTGCGTACTGCACAGGCTAATCTGGGAGGACACTTTACGCACATGCATTAAGCCCAGTTTTCTCAGAACGCGACACATATGTTCTTCAGTGGAGACAGACAAAGAGCCCTAATTCAGCCAAATTGTGTCTATGGAGAGATGAGAATGTCAAGTTCTTCCACGGGGATTTGAACTCTGATTTCCTTCTCTGTCATGAGATCTACTATTTCCTGCAGCTCACTGTCTCCAAGGTACTTCACACCGTCCAGATAGATGCTCTGAAATCATATACACTTACAGTTATATTACAGATTTAGGTGATATAACTGTGATAGCAAACATGCTATGTATGATGTTAGCAGTTTACTTATAAGAAAATTAAAATACATAAAATTATGACTTAACGGTCCAAGCAACTGTTGTTTAGTGAGCATATTAATTGCATCCCTTAATCATTTAAAGTACTTTCCAACATGACACTACGTTGATTGTACAATACACAAAAATTAAAATTTATGTTAAAGTTTTCAGCAAAAGGAGGTTCTGAAGGGACCACAGTATAGCAAAATATAGCTATAACTTTTATTGTACAAATTTTATTAAAATCATGCTAGAATTGACATACCCGTAATTTTAAAGCCACACACCTTATTTGGCATAGTAAATTTAAGTATAAATAAGAAACATATTTTATCTATGCCAATTAGAATATATCTGGTGGTTACAAGGTAGAAAAACGTCTTTTGCGCTGTAAAACTTAAAAATAATCGCTTTTGTCGAAATGGACATTTACGTCTAGAAATCCTACTTTCGGTTTTAAAAGCGATACTGTTTGAAAATAATTAATTACTTGCTAACTAGGCTATAGATTTAATTATATCTATGCCAATTAGAATATATCTGGTGGTTACAAGGTATTTTTTCGCTTTTAAACTTAAGAATAATCGCGTTTTTCGAGATGAATGGACGTATAAGTCTAGAAATCGTACTTTTGGTTTTAAAAGCGGTACTGTTTGAAAAATGATAAATTACTTGCTAACTAGGCAATAGATTTAATGACAATTTTGCACACTTTCTAATTGCATCTATATGTATTGATTTAACATGTATTTCATATCAAAGTCAGAGGCAAGGTGTGTGGCTTTAACATTATTGTTATCAATTTGTTAATAAACAAATGAATGTCACATGATGTATGGCTATAAAATACTTTCGCTAACACCCTCTCGGCTAGCACTCTCATCATTGATGTCCTACACAAGTCCAAACTATTACTTATTGACAGATAAATACTGACAAATCTGACATTATTTCTACTATACCCTGATAAATAATTATATAAAGAATGAAGATAGAGTTTTGGTAAAAAGTACTCTGTCTTAATAAGGTTAAAATAATACCCATACAACAAGACTATTGCCAAGCAATATATGTCCCCTACCGGCTCCACCATTGTCTGAAATTCCACCATTGTCAGAATTTTTATTCTTTTTTTATATTTGTTGTCATAGCAACCAGAATTTTTGACGTAGGAACAAAATGAGGGGCATAATGTCCATATTGCCATGTATCCATATTTCAAGTTTCATGAAAAAATATGAAGAACTTTAAAGTTATCGCAGGATCCAGAAAAAAACACACCATTTTCAGCAGAATTTCTAGTCTATTTGTTGCCATAGCAACCAGAATTTTTGAAATGACGTGCATAATGTCCATATTGCCATCTATCCATGTTTCAAGTTTCATGAAAAAATATGAAGAACTTTTAAAGTTATCGCAGGATCCAGAAAAAACACCATTTTCAGCAGTATTTCTAGTCTATTTGTTGCCATAGCAACCATAATTTTTGACGTAGGAACAAAATGAAATGACGCGTATAATGTCCATATTGCCATCTATCCATGTTTCAAGTTTCATGAAAAAATATGAAGAACTTTTTAAGTTATCGCAGGATCCAGAAAAAACACCATTTTCAGCAGTATTTCTAGTCTATTTGTTGCCATAGCAACCAGAATTTTTGACCCTAGGAACAAAATGAAATGACGTGCATAATGTCCATATTGCCATCTATCCATGTTTCAAGTTTCATGAAAAAATATTAAGAAAGTTATCGCAGGATCCAGAAAAGTGTGACTGACTGAGAGACAGAGCGCAAACCATAAGTCCCCTCCGGTGAAACCGGTAGGGGACACAAAAGGCATTGTACATCTAAAAGTCATTTCACTTCTTTTGCTTGATTATACACTGCATTTATTAGGTTGCTTGTCGCAATTTATAGTGAGATTAGTGAAAAATAACAGCGAATCATAGCAATTCACCAAGACCCTGGTAATAATATGTGAACTTAACCAATCATGGCAATAATAGAAACTCATCACTGCGAAATCACCCTCATCATGGCTATACAACCTAAATGTCCTACTCTGCGTGCTAGAGCTAGATTTTGGTGACATTTGAACAGTGCCGGATAAGCAACGTGTATACCCATAGGAAGTGAAACTTTAATGGCCCCCTCGCCTGTCTCAGGCCCCTAGTCTGCCTAGTGCCTACTAAAACTCTAGTCTGAGCCACCTTATGGACATATTAAAAACGAAATCACCAGCAAAGCAATATGGTTTTGCAAATGAGTGTCACTTGGTAAGACAATGTCAAGCATTTAATCAGATAACAAGATTGATAAAAAATAATTGGATTTGTCAAGTCATTAGAATAAGTAAGTAACATGGCAAGTAAATATTTTTTGTATTTCGTCACGGTCTCATGGGGCTCCTTAAAGTTGCAGGGCACATAGGCAGTTGGCTTCTCTGCCATATGGGAAATCCAGATTCGTATTTGACTGCTATAAAATGACGTGGGACTGAATTGTTGTAAGTTTAAAACACCACAACCTATGCAGATTCTTATGAGTAACCAACAGTGAATATGGATAAAAATGCATCATTAAATGAATTTGGACACATCAACAGAAATGGACCAGAATAATCATCTCTGTATGTTTCAACAGACATTGACCAGACTAATCATCTCTGTATGTTTGAACAGAAATGGACCAGACTAATCAGCTCTGTATGTTTAAACAGAAATGGACCAGACTAATCAGCTCTGTATGTTTAAACAGAAATGGACCAGACTAATCAGCTCTGTATGTTTCAACAGAAATGGACCAGAATAATCATTTCTGTACGTTTCAACAGAGATGGACCAGAATATTCATCTCTGTATGTTTCAACAGAGATGGACCAGAATAATCATCTCTGTATGTTTCTACAGAGATGGACCAGAATAATAATCTCTGTATGTTTCAACAGAAATGGACCAGGATAATCATTTCTGTATATTTCAACAGAGATGGACCAAAATAATCATCTCTGTATGTTTGAACAGACATGGACCAAACTAATCATCTCTGTATGTTACAACAGAAATGGACCAGACTAATCATCACTGTATGTTTCAACAGAAATGGACCAGACTAATCAGCTCTGTATGTTTCAACAGAAATGGACCATACTAATCAGCTCTGGATGTTTCAACAGAAATGGACCCAACTAATCATCTCTGTATGTTTCAACAGAAATGGACCAGACTTATCAGCTCTGTATGTTTCAACAGAAATGGACCAGACTTATCATCTCTGTATGTTTCAGCAGAATAGACAAGACTAATCATCTCTGTATGTTTCAACAGAAATGGACCAGACTAATCAGCTCTGTATGTTTCAAAAGAAATGGAACATGCCAATCAGCTCTGTATGTTTCAACAGAAATGGACCAGACTTATCATCTCTGTATGTTTCAACAAAAATGGACCAGACTAATCAGTTCTGTATGTTTCAACAAAAATGGACCAGACTTATCATCTCTGCATGGTTCAACAGAAATGGACCAGACTAATCATCTCTTTATGTTTCAACAGAAATGGACCAGAATAATCATCTCTGTATGTTACAACAGAAATGGACCAGACTTATCATCTCTGTATGCTTCAACAGAAATGGACCAACAGAGATGGACCAGACTAATCATCTCTGTATGTTTCAACAGAAATGGAACAGACTAATCATCTCTGTATGTTTCAACTGAAATGGACCAGACTTATCATCTCTGTATGTTTCAACTGAAATGGACCAGACTTATGACTTATCAACTCTGTATGTTTCAACAGAAATGGACCAGACTAATCAACTCTGTATGTTTACACAGAAATGGACCAGACTAATCAGCTCAGTATGTTTCAACAGAAATGGACCAGACTAATCAACTCTGTATGCTTACACAGAAATCGACCAGACTAATCATCTCTGTATGTTTCAACTGAAATGGACCAGACTTATCATCTCTTTATGACTCACCTTGACCCAAGGACATTGTTGCACTGCACGGTAGAAGATACCTTTTTGTCTTCCACTTGCTACCATGTTCTGAAGAAGAAATCCATCAATTTGAATTTTATTTTGTAGGAGTTATCAGTCACAGACAATTATTTGCACAATAGAGCAATATAAACAGAAAACAAAATTATCACAAAGACATTTAGCTTGAAAGTTCTATAAAAGCAAAATTACATCATTTAAATGATTGTACAAACATAAATTTATGCATCATATACTTCAACATATCTTAATTGTCAAGTGACATCCTTAAACAAACTTTCTACAGGTAGCTGCCTTACAAAACCCTTATTGTTCAAAACTTGAAACACTCAATCAAAATATCTTAAAACCTGGTCATGTTGACTTATGACAGAAATGAATTAAATAATATAGACATTATATCAAACTTTTGAGACAAATTTGAATACATCAACTACGTTATAATAAACAAAATTTAACATTTAAAAATATCACAAACTCAAAATAAAAGATTGATAATTGACTGCTACTTAAATTTGACGATTTTTTAAAGAATATTTTAGGAACTGGACCCAAAAATAGATCTGATCTCAGCACTGTGTTCCAATTTACCTCTAGTGTCAAGTAGAGCCTCCATATCCGTGGGGAGTGCTGTAGACTGGTTTGTGAGAGGCCCAGTTCCAGCCAGTTCCTGGCACGATGAACCAGTCCAGGACTGACAGTGTCATCTGCTACAATCAATGTGAATTACCTTATTTAGAGTGAAATTTAGCCCAAAGAAGAATCCGTCTTAACACCAAAAAATTATTCTACATGTATTTATATCCATAATTTCAAAGACTTGTAGAACCAAGATACATTTTGTTAAAAAGAGGAAGCATCAAAATGTTAATACTCGTAGATCTATTTCTTATATTAATTTGCTCCATATCTAGTCTCTGACACATTAAAATTGTATTCACCAACATTTAAAACCCACAACTAACGGTGAATTCAAATGACAAATTTTACAATTTCAGGCAGTCGCTCAATTAAGAAGAAGTCCACTTGTGTAATGAGTTGGCCGAGATAAAAAATGCACTCAGCACCACAACCCTACTAAGTTACTAACCCTCAGTGTTCCTTTTTTCCAAGACGTCACATAGATGTTGAACTGCAATCAGTAACGGTACAGGTGAAACTAAGCTTCTGCACAACCTGTCAAAGTACCGATTCATTCTACCGCTAATTTTTGACTTCCGTTCAACATCAAGAAACAAGGACAAGAACACTGCCTCCTCTGGAAAATCTGTCAAAGCTCTGTCCAAATAAACCCGTAGTGTTGACAGTGGGGTGGAAGCAACTGACATGTAGTAAACAATGAGTTTCAGTTGAAATGTATAAAATACTTTCCTGAATGTCTTATCATTAGTGTATGAACTGATGTTCTCACTTGCAGATTCTATTGCATCAAGGCATGACTTCAGGTCAGTTCTGCTGAGGCAGAACACTGCATAGCACCAAGTAAGCTGGAGAACAGTTTGTTTACAGCATTCGTCTGATGTCTGAGAAAACATCTGAGCTGCACTGTCAATAGATTTAACAAATTTTGAGGTAGTTTTCAACACTGATGCTGGGTTAATAACATTTTCGTCACTGGGTGAGAATTTCTTGCCCTCCATTAGGTTGCATAGCAACCCCATGACTTTCTTCTTGATTGCCATGGAAATACCAGGCTGCCTGGCCAGAAGGCTTGTAGGGTCACAGAGGTCAATGCCCAAAAGGATTTCACAGTATGTAGTACATAACGCGATCAGCCCGTAACTTTCACTATTCACTTGCTCAATGCTTTTTCCACTGTACATACTTAGTGCAGTCTCCACAATACCACCAGCTTCCCCTGTTTTTCCTATCATCCTTTCCAGATTTACATACATGGACCACACTTCTAAATTATTCCGGTTTCTGTCTTCTTTCAAAGCATTTTTCATAATTTTTCGTATTTCTTTTTTATCATTTTTGGTGAGGTTGTTAGTTCTAAAGCGACTCAATTCTATCTGTAAAGCCAAAAGTGTAAGACTGGTGCCTATGTGATTACTGAAACAGGGAATCAGCTGCCTTAGAAGTGTCACAGCAAAAGTATTCACAATATAAAGTGTGTCACTATTATCATCATTAAGGCTTTGTACCTTGCAAATTTTTCCTATTGAAACTTTCAAACCAGATTTATCATGCAATGCCTCCACACTTTTTGCAAAAATGGACGGCCCACAATCATGTGACCTATAGCCAAGAAACTCTATGAAAGCAAGAACTAAATGATAATGGTGCTTTTCAGGCACTTCAAATAAGATGGGTCTTATGTCATCAAAGACCACCATGCGTTCAGGATCGTCACAACTGTCTTCTGTTTCACCCTGGGAAGTGTTTGGTTTCCATGGTAACCAGTGGTGCTCTTCTCTGAGCAACTCAATTTCCAGCCACGTTTTATATTTTGGGTTATTCCTTCCAATTATTTCTTCTTCTTTTTCTTCAAAAAAGCCTAAATAATACAAAAAATATTGTCTAAATAAGATTTGAATATATTTTATACAGTATTTGTTGGATCATACATCTCAAATGGGTACCAAATGTAAGTATAAACAAGCTGTTCTGATAGTAAACACTGTCGGCTTTACCAGACTTCCATTAATTTTGTATTCAAAACCATACTTTATTATAGTAAAGAAGTGTAATCACTATTACAATGAACAAAGAATATGCATACCAATTCTTTTTCAAGCAAAATTATTTTGTACCCTGTCTCTAACAAAACTAACCAACACAAGCTTTATCATATATACCATTATTCATAATAAATTCAAAAAGTTTATTAAAGGCAGACAACAATCTTAAAAGAACTCATTCTTACTGTTTGCTGGTTCACCATCTGCATTTTGTTGACCTTCCCTGAGATTATTTTTCCAGCCTGAAGCGCATTTTGTTCCAAGTTTAGCTGAGTCATTCTCCCAGAACACTTCAAAGGCAGAGATCTTGGTTTCCAAAGCAACACTCTTCAAAGAAGGAGGACAGAAAAAGTTGAACTCCATCAGAGCTTGAAACGAGGCAACGGCTCTCTCCTTGAAACCAACTTGTTTGAGGAAATAACAATATTGCAGGAAGATTTCTGAAACAAAAAATGTCATGTCAGGAATACAAACTGTTTTCACTAACAAGGGGGACTAAATTGACCAAGATTGCTCACCTATGTAAGGGGGGGGGGGGGGGGCATGGCCAGTTTCTAACCTAGGTGTATGACTGAAACAATTGTTGTGGAAGACAACTATACTACCGGTATACAGTATACACCAAATATAAAACTGCTGAACCTGAAGATTGTTAAGGTTATTCACTATATAAGTCGATATAAATATTGTGACCGATCACAAAAAATGGCGGACACCATGCTCAATGTTTAAAACGCACTAAGTGACCCCGTGACCTAGTTTTTGACCCGGCATGGCCCATGTTCAAACTTGACCTACACATCATCAAGATACAACTTCTGACCAAGCCTGGTGAAGATCAGATGAAAACAACTTGAATTAGAGAGCGGACACCATGCTGAATGTGTATAACGTACTAAGTGACCCCGTGACCTAGTTTTTGATCCGGCATGGCCCATGTTTGAACTTGGCCTTCAGATCATCTAGATAAAGCTTCTGACCAACTTTGGTGAAGATCGGATGAAAACTACTTGAATTAGAGAGCGGACACCATGCTGAATGTTAAACAAGGGCTGTTTGTAAAACATGCATGCCCCCCTATATGGGCTATAAGTTGTAGTAGCAGCCATTGTGTGAATACGTTTTTTGTCACTGAAAACGTTTTTTTGTGGTGGTGGTGATGGTGGTGGTGGTGGTGGTGGCGGCGGCGGTGGTGGTGGTGGTGGAAGAAATAGTAGTAGTAGTAGTAGTAGTAGTAGTAGTAGTAGAAGTAGTAGTAGTAGTAGTAGTAGTAGTAGTAGTAGTAGTAGTAGTAGTAGAAGTAGTAGTAGTAGTAGTAGTAGTAGTAGTAGTAGTAGTAGTAGTAGTAGTAGTAGTAGTAGTAGTAGTAGTAGTAGTAATAGAGTAGTAGTAGTAGTAGGTGGTGGTGGTGGTAGCAAAAGAAATAGTAGTAGTAGTAATAGTAGTAGTAGTAGTAGTAGTAGTAGTAGTAGTAGTAGAGTAGTTGTAGTAGTAGTAGTAGTAGTAGTAGTAGTGTTGCAGTTTTTAAAAATCATACATTTGATTTTTATTAGTGATTCTTTTACTATTTTGCATCTAAAATGTTTTATAGCAATAATGATTTTCTTCACTTTTTGAGGTATTATTCATTAATACTCGTATCAATATTTTACTACATAAAACATGTATGTAAACTCAGGTACACCTACAACTCTCATTATCAGATTAGTTCTGGATAATTGCTTATCGATGGGGGATAATTGTTTATCAATGGGTATCTGACACTTCGGTATTGAATGGTCAGGTCCATGATTAAGTACAATTTCAGGTACCCTTAAAGTTTAAGAATTGTGACAGACCTGTTTATCAGGTTAACCGAGGATTCAGGTTAACCGAGGATTCAGGTTAACCTGAAAGTTCGGGTAGGGGTTTAAGTATATAAACCTGAAGTTATATTAAAAAGGGGGGAGAAGGCTTTTGGATGTTTTTCGGGAGTTGTTGGAATGTATCTAAACTTAAAATATTTTGTATGTGAGTTAAATGTCTAATGTTTGACTTTTGTTGGAAAATGCTAAAATAATACGTGTATATAATGTAAATAAACTGTAGTGGTAGAAACAAATGACTTATTTAATTTCTACTAGCTCGGCTAGTGAACAAGTAACATGGAAATTTGTCCAAATGGACTGGTGGCAGCATCCGTAAATAAGACCACAGGTTCTTGACTAAATTAAAATTTAGTTGAGATAATTTGCGCAAGGTTTAACTTTGATTGCTACCATCGAAGTTCAAATTTTGCGACACTGGTGCCAAGCGGTGGGATATGTACTTTAACACGTGCGTTTGTGTAAGAATTCAGAAAATTGATGGAACAACTTACTGAACGAGAAGCTTCGTTACATCAGATTGGCCTTGAATTTCGAAACTTGTGCGATCATCTTCGGGAAGAATGGGATGAATTTACAAATGTTGTTCGTGCCATTATTATGAAAAAAAAAAGATAAAATTACAGACCTAGAAAGGGAAATTAGTCAACTTAAAGATGCTCTCATGAAAGTAACACCCAAGGGTCGTGTGGGACAATCAAAATCCGATTAAATTTTGTTAAATATCACTATTAACAATGGATAATAACAAAGCGAAAGTGACTTTTGCTAAAATTTACAAGAGGTGTCCTCCTTCTGAAAGAAAAGTTACATGTTTTGTTGAAATATATTAAAGACATCTGCCACAAAATACAATTTTAGTTAGAAGAGGCAAATCAATCCCAAGTTATTCAGATAGTGTTTTCAATGAGTTTGTTTATTATTATTTTACACCTATTAGTGAAGATCGGATGGCTAAATTGAAGACAGTGTACAAATCTGTAAAGTGGCTCTAGGGTTTATAGCATTTGCTTTGCTATAATTAAATGGATTATCTCTTACATTTGGTGTAAAATAGTGTCATAGTGATAGTGTAATATCAGTACGATATCAATAATAAATAATCAACATGTCCGATGATAATAGTGAAGAAGAAATGCTTCGGCAAGAAATTGCTGACTTAAAAAAGAAACTGGTGATCTCGGAAGAAACCAGAGAAAGGAACTTACAAGATTCCACTCGCGAAAGAAATTCTATGATAAATAAATATCAAGATGAAATTAATAGAGTAAGCGCAGAAATAGATGATGAGATAAGAATTCTGTCAAAGGCAAATGAATTGTTTAGGGCAGAAGTTTGGGAAAACAGGGGAGTTCCAAGGAGGAAGGGGCATGAAATACCCATGCCAAGACAAGTCTTATTTGATGGGAAGACTTCCTGGGAAAGTTTTGTGAAGCCTTTTAGAGCTTTACAAGAATCTTGCGCTTGGAATGAAGATGAATGTTTATTCCGTCTTCAAAGTAGTCTCAGAGGAGAGGCTGCTGAGTTTGCCTTCAACCAGACGACATCAGAAACCACAGCATCATATAGTAAATTGATGTTGGCTCTCGAGACGAGATATAAGGAACATCGTAACAGTTCCTCTTATCTGGCTGAGTTGGAAAGTCGTAAGCTACAACCGAAGGAAAAGTTAGCGGAATATGTCTCTGATATTAGGAGACTGGTGATTAAAGGATACCCCACTGCGGATGGAATAACAAGGGAGACAATTAACATTCGTTATTTCATTAAGGGTTTACAGGATCAACATGCTGCCCTGAATATTGGCATGAAGGATCCAAAGACCATCGAGGAGGCTAGGACTATTCTGGAGACCTACAATAGTCTTAAAGATGAAGTGAAAGGCAGCGCCCGAGTACGAGAGGTGCAGCAATCGAGCAAGCCAGCTTCTGCTGAATATGTTACAGAGGAGAGACTTCAGGCTTTCGGCAAAGACATCAAGTCTTCAATTGGCAAGAAAATTGATATTCTTGCAAATCAGATGAAAACTCTAAGACTGTTAACCGGCAGTCCTACCAACAACCCAATAAGAGGGCTACTTCTCAACAACCTCGCAAGGAGTTTGCTAGGACCCCGCAAGATATTGTGTGTTATAACTGTGGCTTAAATGGCCATATTTCACGCGATTGCAAACGGAATAATGGCGGAAACCTGGGAAGCAAGAAGTTAAACTAGGAAGGACTGGTACAAACGGCCCTGTATTGGTCCAACCTAGCGAACGACAACTTTATAAAATTGTGAAATGCAGAGGGATTAATTTAGGAACATCAGTTTTGCTGAAAACATTACTCAGTGATATTACTTGTCATTTTGTAATTGACACAGGTGCCTGTGCAACAATAATTTCTACAGCACTTTTCAATAAAATTGCTGATAATTTAAGGCCGGAATTACAACCCGTGGATTCATCCATAAGGCTTGAAGTTGCGGATAATGGACTTTTAAGTATAGATGGTGTTGCTAGTGTTGAAATTCATATAGGTAAAGACGTGTTTCAGTGGGACGTTTTTGTGGCAAATATTAGAGAAGATGGACTACTGGGACTTGATTTCTTGCATAATTTCAATTATAACTTAAACAAGAATGGCCTGAAATTAAATGGCAAGAAATATGACACTGTTATTGAAAATGTACCTCTTAGAGCAGTCAGGATCACCTGCAACAAAGATATTGTTTTACCAGCAGAATCAGAGTGTTTAATCCCAGGAATTAAATCAAATGGTGGTGTATTTAATACAAATTTGGTCAATTTGTGAAAAATTCACTACCAAATAGAGGTATTGGTGAGGGACTTTTAATTGGAAATACTGTCTTCAATGCCGAAAATGTTAACAATGGCGATTCAATACCGATTAGGATAATTAATACATCACCAGAAAGTGTCACCATTAAGGAAGGTTCTACTCTTGGTTATGCAGAGGATTTACAAGAAAGTGATTTGGAAAGCTCTCGACTTCAAAGTGAAAATGTTTCACATGGATTAAACCAAGCGTGCAGTGACAGTTCTGACATCGCGAAAGTTCTTTCCAAGTTGTGCAAACCTTTACAAGATTTGTACAAACGTTCAAGCGCAGAACTTTCTGATAATCAAAGGATTTTACTTATGAATCTATTGGATGAATTTAAACCTATATTTTCAATTGGTCCTAGTGATTTAGGGCGTACCAGTGTTGTAAAACATACCATAAATGTTGGAAATCATAGACCAATTCAAGTACCCCCACGGCGGGTACCCAAGGCATTTGAAGGCGAGGAAGAAAAGATTATTCAGCAACAACTTGAAGCAGGAGTTATACGGGAGAGTAATAGCCCTTGGTCTTTCCCAATGTGTTTTGTCAAAAAGCGGGGAGGCGGTACTCGTGCTTGTATTGACTATAGACTTTTAAATAACATTACAGTCAAAGATTCATACCCGCTACCCAAAATTGACCAGTGTTTGGACAGTTTTGATGGAGCTGTCTATTTTAGTACGTGTGATCTTGCTTCAGGATTTTGGCAAATAGAGGTAGAGGAAAAAGACAGAGCCAAGACAGCGTTCTGTACTAGTAGAAATGGACTTTACGAATATGTGACATTACCTATGGGACTGTCAAATTCGCCTGCGACATTTCAGCGTTGTATGGAATTAATATTCCGTGGCATTCAATGGAAGTCTTTATTAATATATTTAGATGACCTTATTACTTTTGGAAAAGATTTCACAGAACAGTTACAACGTTTGCGTGAAATGTTTCAACGTTTAATGAACGCTGGATTAAAACTGAAACCTGAGAAATGTGAACTGTTTCAAACCTCTGTTAAATTTCTTGGATTTACAGTTTGCAAGGAAGGAGTTAAACCAAATGATGATAAAATTGAATGTATTAAAAGTTGGCCGGTGCCAAAGAACTTAACTGAAGTTAGAAGTTTTGTTCAATTTTGTTCGTATTATAGAAGATTTATCAGGTCATTTTCTACTAGAGCTGCACCATTGAATGGACTGATGAGGGCCGGTCAGAAATTTCATTGGGATTCGGAGCAACAGGCGTCATTCGAAGATTTAAAGTCTGCATTTGTAAGTGGAGACGTCTTAGTCTATCCAAAGGATGAAGGAATGTTTATTTTGGATGTTGATGCGAGTGATACTGGGGTTGGTGGTTGCTTGTCCCAGATGCAGTATTGTGACAAAGCAGGATGTGAAATAGAGAAACCTGTATTCTTCGCCAGCAAATCTCTTACAAAAGCGCAGAGATCATACTGTGTTACTCGTCGGGAATTGCTAGGAATGGTTACCTTCATGCACAAATATAGACATTACTTACTGGGACGCGAGTTCTTAGTGAGGACAGATCATTCTTCGTTACGATGGATTATGTCATTCAAATCTCCCACAGATCAAATGGCGAGATGGATGGAGATTATGGCACAATTCAATTTTAAAATTGAACACCGGAAGGGTACCAAACACGTGAATTGTGATAGCTTATCCAGGATACCGTGTGATCCAAATGAGTGTGACTGTTATAACGCAAATTCCATACTGGAGAATTTACCGTGTAAAGGCTGCAAGATCTGCTTGAAACGTCATATGAGTGGTCAGAATCACAAAGGTGGATGATGTGATACCTTTATTTACCGGGAACATTTCCGCTTCCAGGATAAATAATGGATGTACAAGTTTTCAAGCTGTGCGATCATTTCTCTACTATTGGAATATATTGGTTGTGTTTTTAGCCATAATAATCAGTAATGCAAAAAGTGCACTACACAAAGTTACTGGTAGTGTTTTGCGTCTCAGGATTCGAAACCGGGAACAGGGAAGTAAACATGGAGTATCTCCGAAAGGGGTGGAAGAGGAACCATTTGATTTGAAATCTAACGACATTGATACTACCCTCAATGTCAGTGACCAGTTCAAATCCTCGCTCTTAGTTGACCATTCTCCGGAAAGTATCGCGAAATTACAAAGGAATGACCCAGACGTGGGTTACATTATCATCTGGTTGGAAAAAAGTGTTAAACCAACCAGGGATGTTATTGCTGGTGAATCACCAGTAGTGCGTAATTTGTGGCTAAATTGGGACATATTACACTTAAGGAATGGTGTATTATTTCGAAAACACCCATATAAGGATAAGACAGTAAGAGAACAGTTAGTGATACCTTCATTACTAAAGAAGGATGTTTTGAAATCATGTCACAGTTTGAAGTTATCAGCTCATCTTGGAATAGATAAGACAGTTTTTAAAGTGAAGTCATCCTTTTATTGGTACAGAATGAAAGATAATATCAGGGATTTTATTCGCAATTGTACAGTTTGTGCAGCGAGAAAGAGACCAACGAAACCAGGTCGACACGGACTGCAGGAATATTCAGTCTCGTTTCCTTTAGACAGAGTGTGCACGGATATAATTGGTCCACTTCCTGTTACACAGCAGAACAATAGATTTATTCTCGTAGTGATGGATCAATTTACACGATTTGTGGAGTGTTATGCTATTCCAAATCAGACAGCAGAGACTGTTGCACGAAAAATTGTGTATGAATATTTCAGTAGATATGGAGTTAGTTTGGATATTCACAGTGACCAAGGATCTAATTATCAATCGAAATTATTTAGGGAAATGTGTAGGCTCCTTGAAATAAATCAAACAAGAACTAGTTCATACCATCCTTCTGGAAATGGGATGTCTGAAAGGTTTAATCAGTGCCTATATGACATGATTACGACATATATTGATGACAATCAAACCAACTGGGACGAAGACTTAGCTCTTGTGACATCGGCATATCGTTCTAGTGTTCATAGTTCAACAGGATATAGTCCAAATTATCTGATGTTTGGAAGGAAGGTAACTTTGCCAATTCAACTTCAATACGGATGTTTCCCGAAATCACACAATGGTGAAAAAGAATCTGAATATGTGGAAAGTTTGAAAGCTAAACTAGAAAATAGCTATTCTTTAGCAAGACAATTCACTAAATCAACAATTAAAAGACAAAAACGGGATTATGACTCACGATTAAATACAAATTCTTATAAAGTTGGAGACTTAGTGTACTGTTTAGATAAATCTAAAACAGTGGGGCGATCAAAGAAACTAGAACCAATAATATGGCAAGGGCCCTTAGTGATAACTAGAAAATTTGGGGACTTATTATTCGAGATCAAGTCAAATGTGCAGAAACCAAAAATTGTGCATCATGATAGACTGAAGCCATATAACAGTAATATAATACCGGACTGGACATATGTAATGAAAATGAAATTAGGTCAAGGAACAGTATCACCTATCAAACAACAATTAGGTAGCTGTAAACAACAGAGCAATAACACGTGCAATACACCAAAGACTAATCAGTCACGGGTAGAAGATGATACTAAAAGTTCTGTTAGAAGAGGCGTGAGAAATCGAAAACAGACATAATTTTATAGGGCTTGAAGAAATGACACTAATGGCAAAGGTGGTTCATTTGTTCTCCAGAAAGATTCAACTACTATCGACTGTAACAGTGCATTAAAAAATGCTTGGATTAAGCTATTACATAAGGTACCCGAGGAATCAGGTTAACCTAGAATAAAGGTTACTGCTAAGGTACCATGACTCCTTCTGATGTCAAGAAACGGAATGCATAAAAGATTAACCATGACTAATATTTTTATGGACCTTCAGGTTTACTCTTGTGTATATATTCAAGGAATAAGATTAGACTTTCATTCTTCAGTTAACTAACAGCACTCATACGTATACTTTATCAGAAACTTCTTAACAAAATTGTGAATTAAAACAAAAATAATGTCGGATTTATTGAAATGAAACAATGTAAAAATTGTTAAAAATTATTCAGAACAGTACAAAAGTTGAGGAGACACTATTTGATTTATTTACCGTATTTCTTTGGATTTTATTGCTGTGTTACTTGTGAAATAAAATTTGAAACAAAACTGAAACTTCTTCAACATTCATTTTCTGAAAGACATAAAAGACAAGCAGTAGCTGCCAGTATTGACATAAAAATTAAAAGACAGAATTACTTTAATGAACAACACAATAAACATTTTGGAATAAACAGTGCACAATTTACTGAAAAAGAAATAAAATATTTAATTAATTCTCCCAGTGAAACAAACTTTGAGTGTATAGACATAGTTTCGAGCATAGAGGATAAGCTTAACATGGAACACCATCAAGGAAATCTAACTTCTACTATCACAGAAGATAAACGGAAGGTAAAGGTTCAAGTTGAACTAACGCCGATATCGCCATCGCCATCGCCAGAGAACGTCGATTCTCATCATGAAAATAACTTGCTGGAAAGCATATGCTCAGAAAATGACACATCCATTACTACAAGTACTTCGCCGTATAACGCTGGATTGTATACATCCGCATTACCATACATGACGTGGAACACTGGAGGTCAACTCACGGCATCGCCATACCTTTTATCCAGCCAATCCACTAGTCTGTCTACGTGTACTAGTGTTCCAGCCCCGCCAAACTTACGTAGGCGTGCCAATACACCTCTGCAAGATGAAAAAGTGGAGGGTTGCTGTTGCGCAAAAATACAAAAATTAGAAAAGACCATTACGGACACTACCAATAAATTAGAAACATTGATTAAGGACAGAAATGATGAAATTCTGGACGCAATGACAAAAACACTCCAATATCAACAAGAACTTTTTAACACATATCTAAACTCAAAAAAAGAAGACGAAACCTTAAAGAACTTTCTAATAAACATGGCAGAAACCACCATGAAAACTTTTAAAAAATGATTCAATTTCGCCTGTGTATCAGGTCCGCATCTGCCGCCCAGACGAGGCAGTCGCGGGTAAGTCGCCCCTGGAGGGTCCATCATGGTCAGGCCACATTGTTGACCATGAGTGGGTAGGCATGATGGACGAATTCCCACCGTGATGTCCGGGTAGAGCGACGCGACGTGCCAATGATAAACAATTTAATTTGTTTAATATGGATTCATTTGTGTGTGTGTGTGTTTTTTTGTAAATAATGTACATCATTTTTTTTTCATTCAATGTGTGACTGGACTTAATATTCACTGCGAATTGGATTTACTTTTGTGACTGGATTTAATTTCATTAAAATAAACAATAAATGCTTTTCTGATTCATTCACCAAATATGATAAAATTGTGATTCTAACTACAATAATCTTTTAATATGTTGTATGTGAAAAGAGACATTAAGCACACAACTGTTATTTGCATTAATTTGTAAATATATGATTTCTTATGTTTTAGAACCGTTTTCAAAAATGATGATAGTATAAATATGTACTTTGTATATAAATCTCATGTATTCATTTTTCAATTTTTGAAAAAAAAAATCAGTATTTCATATATATATATTGAGGCTGTATTCATTATCTTATTGTTTTTTTCCCTCTTTAAATTAGAGGGGAATGTCATTGATTTATTTGGATTTTTAATAATATTTTTTTTCCGCTGATTTGACACCAGGGGGTGTCAAGCTGAGGCGGGAGTAGTGTTGCAGTTTTTAAAAATCATACATTTGATTTTTATTAGTGATTCTTTTACTATTTTGCATCTAAAATGTTTTATAGCAATAATGATTTTCTACACTTTTTGAGGTATTATTCATTAATACTCGTATCAATATTTTACTACATAAAACATGTATGTAAACTCAGGTTAACCTACAACTCTCATTATCAGATTAGTTCTGGATAATTGCTTATCGATGGGGGATAATTGTTTATCAATGGGTATCTGACACTTCGGTATTGAATGGTCAGGTCCATGATTAAGTACAATTTCAGGTACCCTTAAAGTTTAAGAATTGTGACAGACCTGTTTATCAGGTTAACCGAGGATTCAGGTTAACCGAGGATTCAGGTTAACCTGAAAGTTCGGGTAGGGGTTTAAGTATATAAACCTGAAGTTATATTAAAAAGGGGGGAGAAGGCTTTTGGAGGCTTTTGGATGTTTTTCGGGAGTTGTTGGAATGTATCTAAACTTAAAATATTTCGTATGTGAGTTATATGTCTAATGTTTGACTTTTGTTGGAAAATGCTAAAATAATACGTGTATATAATGTAAATAAACTGTAGTGGTAGAAACAAATGACTTATTTAATTTCTACTAGCTCGGCTAGTGAACAAGTAACATGGAAATTTGTCCAAATGGACTGGTGGCAGCATCCGTAAATAAGACCACAGGTTCTTGACTAAATTAAAATTTAGTTGAGATAATTTGCGCAAGGTTTAACTTTGATTGCTACCATCGAAGTTCAAATTTTGCGACAGTAGTAGTAGTAGTAGTAGTAGTAGTAGCAGTAGAAGTAGTAGTAGTAGTAGTAGTAGTAGTAGTAGAAGTAGTAGTAGTAGTAGTAGTAGAAGTAGTAGTAGTAGTAGTAGTAGTAGTAGTAGCAGCAGCAGCAGCAGCAGCAGCAGTAGTAGCAGTAGTAGTAGTTGTAGTAGTAGTAGTAGTATGCATTACAAAAATGCAGTTAGCCTTACATTTGGTTAAATTTAAATATATTACAAGGGAGGCAAATCTGTAACAATTAATTTAAACTTATTGCATTTGTTTCCCCTGTAGTGTATTACCTCCCCTGTCCTGCTTATATTTATATTAATCAACAAAATTAAACATTAACACAATATTTAATATACAAAATATACAAAAAATCTCATATTCTGATAATATTTTTACTGATCCACTGTATTTTACTAAAAGGATGATGTTTCATTAGACTGATAATTATAGATTTAGGATTAGAGACCAGTTGCTTCAGTAATATTGTTCAGAGTGTGCCCTGTTGGCCGTGTATGCATTCTAAAATTATCATTCAAACTAGAAATGGCGCGACAGTCGCCGACGCGTATCCCCACGCCGAATGTTTGACCTAGGTGTGCCCCAGGGTTGGTAATAGGGTCATGCATAGCTGAGATTGACCGTATTGTCATAAGAGAAGTTCATCATCAATTAGAAGTGAATTGGTGTAGAAATGAAGAAGTTATAGTAAAAGGCAATTTTGGGTGGGTGTGACATATGTGGGCAGGGCGCCCCAGGGTTGGTAATTGTGCCATGCATAGTTGAGATTGACCGTATTGTCATAAGAGAGGTTCAGTATCAATTTGAAGTGAATCGGTGTAGAAATGAAGAAATTATAGTAAAAGGCAATTTTGGGTGGGTGTGGTCTATGTGGGCGGGGCGCCCCAGGGTTGGTAATGGGGCCATGCATAGTTGAGATTGACTGTATTGTCATAAGAGAAGTTCAATATCAATTTGAAGTGAATATGTGTAGAAATGAAGAAATTATAGTAAAGGCAATTTTGGGTGGGTGTGGTCTATGTGGGCGGGGCCCCAGGGTTGGTTATGGGGCCATGCATGGTTGAGATTGACCCTAATGTCTTAAGAGAAGTTCAGTATCAATTTGAAGTGAATCCGTGTAGAAATGAAAAAATTATAGTAAATGGAATTTTTTGGTGGGTGTGGCCTATGTGGGCAGGCGCCCAAGGGTTGGGATTGGGGTCATGCATAGTTGAGATTGACCCTAATGTCATAACAAAAGTTCAGTATCAATTTGAAGTGAATCCGTGTAGAAATGAAAAAATTATAGTAAATGGAAATTTTTGGTGGGTGTGGCCTATGTGGGCGGGGCGCCCAAGGGTTGGGAATGGGGCCATGCATGGTTGAGATTGACCGTATTGTCATAAGAGAGGTCCAGTATCAATTTGAAGTGAATCAGTGTAGAAATAAAGAAGTAAATGTAAAATAACCTAAAAAAATGAGTGATAATTTCTGACGCGGCCCCACCCCAACCGCTATAACTTTTGACCCAGGGGTCAGATCAAAATTCCAAATAGTGCAGGGTCGCACATATGCTCATAGCTACCATGTGTGTAAGTTTCAAGGTTCTAGTGCTTTTAGTGTAGGAGGAGATAGTGGCCAGGACGGACGGACAGACAGACAGACAGACAGACGGACGGACGGCGGAGATAACCACAATATCCCCACCTTTTTTTCAAAAAGCGTGGGGATAAAAACCATTTTACTATTTCGAGTCACCGTGACCTTGACCTTTGACCTAGTGACCTCAAAATCAATAGGGGTCATCTGCTAGTCATGATCAATGTACCTATGAAGTTTCATGATCCTAGACACAAGCGTTCTTGAGTAATCGTCTGACAACCACCTGGTGGACGGACAGACCGACCGACAGACCGACCGACCGACATGAGCAAAGCAATATACCCCCTCTTCTTCGAAGGGGGGCATAAAAAAGGCACTAAGTGACCCCGTAACCTATTTTTTGGCCCAGCATGGCCTATGTTTAAACTTGGCGTAGAGATCATCTAGATACAACTTCAAACCAAGTTTGGTCGAGATATTGGATAAAAACTACTTGAAATATAGAGCGGACACCATGCTGAATGTTTAAAACGCACTAAGTGACCCGATGAACTAGTTTTTGACCCGTAATGACCCATATTCAAACTTGACCTAGAAATCATCTAGATACAACTTCTGACCAAGTTTGGTGAAGATTGGATGAAAACTACTTGAATTAGAGAGCGGACAACATGCTTAATGTTTAAAATGCACTAAGTAACCCCGTGACCTAGTTTTTGACCCGGCATTACCCATATTTAAACTTGACCTAGACATCATCTAGATACAACTTCTGACCAAGTTTGGTGAAGATCGGCTAAAAACAACTTGAATTAGAGAGCAGACACTTAATATGGACCGTCAGACCAACCAACAGAAAAGTTCACTCCTATATAACCCCCTAAACTTCGTTTGTGGGGGTATAAATATGACTTAAATGAAAAGTATTTTATCTGTTTGTAAGAAAAACATTTGCTTTTGACGAATCAAGTCTTTTTTATAACTTGAGTACCGTTACATCCTTAATTTATGAAGATTTTCCTTGGGAGCTTTGTTAATACCAGCCCTGAATTTGTCATTACCAGTTATGTCTTCTCCAAGATTAGCAGGCACACTGTGTGTCTGAACCACGCCCGAGTGTATCCCCAGCATTGCCTTAAGGCACTTGTGATACAGTCTACACTGCTTGCTCACTGAGAACAGGGTCAACCTCGACTGGTTGAACTCAAGGTAATACTTCCACAACCCCTTGTTTGCTGGGTGGACAAACAATAACTGTTCTATTTCCTTGTTAATTTTCACTGAATCTTGGATCTCTGCATTCAGCTCTATTCTAGCCAACAGCAAATCAATATGGCCAGGATTATGTTCCAGGGCTTTCTCAATAATGCTTAACTTTTTCTCCAACATGCCTCTCTCAGTTACCTTTTTATCACAACCAGCATCTTGCGATCTAACAGTCTCATAGGCAATCTCATTTTGAAACTGAACAAATTCCAACCAAAGCTTCACATTTTTTGGCTCAGCTCTTAGCTTTCTGTTGAACTCTCCAACCTTCATTCTCATTTCATCCAGTTCTATTTCAGTCTCTTCCATTGTCTCTTCAACCTTCTTCCCCAAGCCCTGAACATATAAACTTGTCGACTTATCAAGGATAGTCTCCCTTATATTACCACAACCCTCCATTGCAGTTTTCACATCTGTTCCTACACAAGGACTGAAATCTACTGAAATGTAAGCACCAGGAATTTCACTATTTACATTTTTATCGAAATTAACAATACTTTGTTGAGCCTTTCCTCTTAAAAGTTTCCTGTTTTCCTTGTCATAGTATCTGCTGGACTGGCCTTTACGTTTCTTTAGATCCACACTTTTAATCCAAACCACGCTGCTCCCGGATGACCCTAGGCACTGCTGGCACTTTGCCCTGTAGCTGGCCAAATGGCCACTGTAGAGGGAACCATAAGCCAGGCTATTCATGTCCGGTACCCGTTCCAGCTTGAAAGGGTGCTCAGGTGCAATGTCTTCAACATCATCCAGAAATATGTGCTTGCTGGGAAGTAGTCCCGGCCTATAAAAATAGTGAATATACTTGTAATAACTTATAGTAAGGCTGCTACTTATTGATGCATCACCAATGACTTCTTGTTTAGCCCTTTCCCACTCAGACACAAAATGGCTACGTGCAAACAGCATAAAACCAGAACAGCCTGCAAGTAACTAGTGGGTAACTTGGAACTGAAACCTTTAAAACTTGGATCTAGTAAGAAAGGCCTTTAATAAAATTTAACTTTCTAAGAGACTACGAATGCCTAAAAATACCTTTCTAAGTGGTAAAGGGTTAACTGTGCAGATGTGAAAGAAACAAGTGTATTTATGTACAGTAGTATAGTACCTTATGGTAAAACTGCGTTTTGGTGTTCATTTACCGTATTGTTTTCTTACTAACCCAAACAACCGGAATATTTAACCCTTAACTGACTTTTGTAAGTTTAAAAGGGGGCATAATCCTGGTAAAAGGATGGTTTAATTTATAGCTCTTGGTCAGTGACTGTTTTACAGTTTATATAAAACCTCAACAAATATGTTTAGTTTTAATTCAATATCTGTTGCACACATAGGGATATGGAGTTACTGAAAGCAAATGTTAACCTTAATTCTAAAAGCAAGAGGCAAAACTGTGTCAAATTGCAGGTCAGAGTTATGGGCCTTAGTTAGTACTTTCCTATTGATCAAGTCATGTGTGAAGTTTCATTTTAATATATGAAGTGGTGAGAGAGAGTTGTCATTGTTGCATCCAAACCTGAACCCCAAAAATGTCATCTTGCATGCAAACCTTTATCAGACTTTTTTAAGTAGGTGTGCAAAAGGGGGCTTAATCCTTTCTGAAGGCTTGTCACTTTTATAGGTCTTGGTAAGTGAATGTTCATAAAGACCATGAACAAATATGTACAGTTTTCAAAAGCAGTGGTACTTACATATATAGGGCGTATTTGCACCCAAATGTTAGCCTGATATTGTTTAATTACTGAAATTAAGTACAAGGGGCATAATTATTCTAAAGAATATGTAAGAGTTATGGGACTTGGTAAGTGACCTCACAAAATAACCAGATTTGTGTGTGTTAAGTTTCAATTTAATACCTGTAGTAGAAAAAGTTGTATGTAGTTGTTGCAAGTTTACCTTAACCAGAGCATTACACAGAAGGAGATGTTTGGGTGAGTAGATTAGCTCGGACAATACAGTGATTAGTCCAGCTTGAAATTATTAAGAATACACCTTAATGTACAACAAAGTTATCATCAATCTTACACTGTTCTTTCAGTAGATGGTGATTTTGAGACTTTCCTTACAGCCTTGTGTTTCTTGTGCTTCTTCTTTCGCTTGTGTTTATCAGCCTTACTTCCTCTCTCATAGTCACTGTCCCTGGAGTGATAGGATTTCTTTTTCTTCTTTTTACGCTCTGTTCTGCTATACCGTTCCTCAGAGTCACTTGAAGTACTAGACTTGTCAGAAAATGTACGTTTTCTTCCTGGTGATGTTTGACTGTCATTAGCTCTATCATGTTGCCTATTTCCATGCAAATGCTTCGAAAGGTCTTCAGTCTGTTTTAAATGCTGTCCAGGGTAGGATAAGTAGTGTGTTCTAGAAAGTTTCACCTGTTCTGATACTTTGGAGCTGTTGAAGAGTGACACTGGTTCAGCTTCTTCTCTGAAATGCATGCAACCCTACTTTCAGTAAATAAATAGAAATCAAACAAGCAGATATGTGCAACAGTCATAGCAATATGAGTCAATTGTTGCCATTAACAATGACCGATCACATTGAAAGTGAAAGCTAAATTCAGTCACTAATCGATTTACAGAAAAGGAACTGTATCAAATTATGCTAAAAAAATTAAACTTTTAATTCAAGATTTTATTTAGCCCATTTTACCACAAAGCTGAACATATGTTCTGTTCTTTTTGAAAAATTACATGTAATAACTACATTGTTAAGTGTAAAATACATGTTATGACTACTTTGCTAAGTGTTTGAATTTCGTAATTCTTTCTCAATAATACACTTTAGTTTTACCTATCATGGCCTTGCAGCTTTTTCAATTCATTTTGAAACTCAACAAGTTTTTCTTCAGTCGTCTTGGTAAAACTTTTGTTCACCAGCCAGTCAGGCACTGAAAGCAACAACAATTTGAGCTGTGTTCTGGAAATCTGGGCTAAATGAAACACACATAAAGTGTAGTCCAGATTTGCCTGTGCAGTGTGCACAAGCAAATCTTCAATGATAATTTCTGCTTGAATTGGATTTTCGCTAGGGCCGCTTCCTTTCATCAAAACAAACCATAGAAGCAGTAAGTGTTTTCCCTGATTAGCCTGTGCGGACTTCATTAAGCTGGGTTTTCCCAGAACAAGGTTAAATTGTTAATTATCAAATTACAATATACCTGTATGGAGTACCCTGTGGTGATAAAAACAGCACAGCCAGAATAAAATGAGAACAGTGCAGAAATGTGTTCTAAAAAATTAATATTAGTTTATATGTACTTTAGTGTATCCAGTTGTATATGTTATCAACAATATTTATTGTACTGCAATCTTAAAAAACCATGGAGGTAAAAAACCCTTGGCTTGAATTATTATATTAATCAAGGATTTCAATGTTAATCTGTTCTATTTCAATAGTCATACAAGGGACAAAATTGTCACAAAACCAGGTTTTCAGTTGAAAAAAAAGTCTGATAAAGGGAGACAATTCAAAATGTATTGTTAACCCCCTTGTGTAAGATTGACCTTGATTTCAATTAGAAAACAAGGGCTGTTTGTAAAACATGCATGCCCCCCATATGGGCTGTCAGTTGTAGTGGAATTCATTGTGTGAATACGTTTTTTGTCACTGTGACCTTGACATTTGACCTAGTGACCTGAAAATCTATAGGGGTCATCTGCCAGTCATGATCAATGTACCTATGAAGTTTCATGATCCTAGGCCTTATTATTCTTTAGTTATCATCCTGAAACCATTTTACTGTTTCGAGTCACTGTGACCTTAACCTTTGACCTAGTGACCTGAAAATTGATACATGTCATCTGCCAGTCATGATCAATGTACCTATGAAGTTTCATGATCCCAGGCGTGAGCATTCTTGAGTTATCATCCGGAAACCATTTTACTGTTTCGAGTCACTGTGACCTTGACCTTTGACCTAGTGACCTGAAAATCTATAGGGGTCATCTGCCAGTCATGATCAAAGTTCCTATAAAGTTTCATGATCCTAGACGTAAGCATTCTTGAGTTATCATCCGCAAACCATTTTACTGTTTTGAGTCAGTTTGACCTTGACCTTTGACCTAGTGACCTGAAAATCAATAGGGGTCATCTGCCAGTCATGATCAATGTTCCTTTGAACTTTCATGATCCTAGGTGTAAGCATTCTTGAGTTATCATCTGGGATCCATTTTACTGTTTCGAGTCACTGTGACCTTGACCTTTGACCTAGTGACTTGAAAATCAATAGGGGTCATCTGCCAGTCATGATCAATGTACCTATGAAGTTTCATGATCCTAGGCGTAAGCATTCTTGAGTTATCATCCGGAAACCATTTTACTATTTTAAGTCACCGTGACTTTGACCTAGTGACCTGAAAATCAATAGGGGTCATCTGCCAGTCATGATCAATGTACCTATGAAATTTCATGAACCTAGGCCTAAGCGTTCTTGAGTTATCATCCGGAAACCATTTTACTATTTCAAGTCACTGTGACCTTGACCTTTGACCTAGTGACCTGAAAATCAATAGTTACATAGTTGTTTCAAAATCAATCTATTTTCAGTTGTGGCGACCTTGACCTTGGTGATATTAACCTAATTCTTTTGTGCGACACACTGTCCAATAATGGTGAACAAATGTGCCAAATCATTTTAAAATGTCACAATGAATGACATAGTTATGGCCCAGACAAGCTCATTTATGGTCATTTTTGACCTTCAAACTCAAATTGTTACCTTGACCTTGGAGATATCGTCTTGATTCTTTCGTGCAACATACCATTTAATGATGGTGAACAAATGTGCCAAATAATTTTAAAATCTCACAATGAATCACAAAGTAATGGCCCGGACAAGCTCATTTATGGCCATTTTTTACCTTCAAACTCAAATCGTGACCTTGACCTTGGAGATATCGACGTAATTCTTTCCCGCGACACACCGTCTAATGATGGTACACAAATGTGCCCAATGATTTTAAAATCTGGCAACGAACGACAAAGTTATGGCCCGGACAAGCTCATTTATGGCCATTTTTTGACCATCAAACTCAAATTGTGACCTTGACCTTGGAGATATCGACGTAATTCTTTCGCGCAACACACCGTCTAATGATGGTGAACAAATGTGCCAAATGATTTTAAAATCTGACAATGAACGACAGAGTTATGGCCAGGACAAGCTTGTTCCGCCCGCCCGCCGACATTCGCCAATCGAATAACCATTTCTTTTTTTCGAAAAACCTGGTTAAAAATGCATGAGACTGTATTGATATTGGTATATATATTGAAAAGATTTTAGTACGCACTTAACATATGACTATGTCTTTGTGAGCTAGACAATGTCTACATTTTTGCAATGGAACACACCAAGATTTTTCAAATTTTAAAATATGCAATTTATTTATACCAAAGAAAACCTGCAACAATGTATTTGTTATCATGTGTTTACAAAATGTACCAATTAACCTATAGCAACATTACCACGTTCTTAAGAATGTGTCCTAATTCAAATAAACTCGAAACTTTTAACTGACAGCAGAAGACAAGACCATCAGATACTCTGTTGAAAAAAAATAGTGCTGAGTAACTTTTTACTTTCCTTTGATATAATTGTTTACTTAAAACTTCTCAAGGAAACAACATAGCTAACTTGTGGCCACGAGTTAGTCAGCCAATCACTTAGCTAACTTGTGGCCACGAGTTAGTCAGCCAATCAAATTGTTCCATATGGTAGTCCATGGCGATCTATATACAAAGGAAAGTATATACAAAAAAAAGTGATCATCACACTGAAAGCCCGCTTTGGCCAGCTATATATGCATACAGAATACTACTCGGGTACAGTCTAATATCGACCGGGTACGATTAAGTATATTTACCGTACACGGAGTACATGTAAGTATACTAAAGAGTACCAGGGGTACATGTAAGTAGTACCCGAGCCAACAATGACCAATCGAGCCCCAGTTGAGGGTTACTTTGTTTTACCTTATTAATTGTGTTCTTGTTTTTTTTTACTGAAGATTTTAAGGTCCAATGTTTAAATTTATCAATTCAAAGCATTTAATGACAAGCTTCAATATATGCCAAAATCTGTGAAAAGGCCCCTTTAAATATTTTATGTGGATTAATCGTATCGGTCGAGTTACAATTGAATTATCTTTCTAACCGTTTTCTTGTCCGCTTTCATTCTTTGAAGAAACTCCTGCTAAAACAGCTGATGGAAATAGACTTGTTCTATTTTGTCCTGTATGCAATTTGTCTGACATCGTTCTTGTAGAAATTTGGTCTTCACGCATTCCTACTAACATCCGAATTGAGATGTCCGAATACAATAAGATGGAGTTCGCTCAAACACCGCATAATTACAAAGACGTGCTGAATTATAGGTTACAATACACTAAATGATCGCTTCATGTACTCTCTAAAAAAATATCATAGTTGACAGGAAGGCATGTTTTACACTTTTTACCATTATTCAGATGTTATCTTGCGGAGATAATGGTAGGGCATGAATAGGTGTTCACTACTGAATCCCTGAAATATGATACACTTGAAGACTATAGTAAACCATTGCACTAGAAAAGGTTACATTCCACTAAGAAACGGCCGGAAAAAAAAGTTGCAAAAACAGTCGATTTTGATTTGTGTCAAGTTCTTTCTTGCATTGTACATGACATATCTTTTTTATTGCATTAATCGATTCCGCTTAGAATGGCCTTTAAGAAAAGGTATGGTTATGGGGGTCTCTATGTGCAAAATGTTGCATTTATTTTCGCTCAAAGTTGTCGCTTTTACATTGAATTATATAGGGAAACTATTTGGTGTATTATGACCTAAACGCAAAACCAGGCCTAGTCACAAAGGTGCTGTATTTATAAAAAATCATCATTTTTTTAGTGAGATATGATGCGTTTTGGCAAATTTCACGGAATAAATGCGTTTGTTTCACGAATTAAAGGAGCATCGTGAGTTTTTAAGAAAAAAATACGTTTTCAGAGGAAAATAAGAAAAAAAATGTACAAAAACTCGTCTTGAGCATCTCAAATCGCAACAATTTGTGCTGAAAGAGCTCATGAACACGTTTTAATAGTTGTTTACTTCTTTTTCTACATAGCTTGTAACAATATTCCAGTATTTTGACCGATTGTAATTATTTAGGGTAATCGTTTTACGCCTGAACGCCCGTTATAAATCAAAGCTCCGAACGCGAAAGCCACATGGCTTATCAGGCGTTATAATAAAATGCATTTTCAAGCATTTCTACGTGAAAGATCGGTCTGAAAATTGGCATGCACATAGAAAATAGGTTTATAAGTATCGAGAAGTGCTTATTTTTCGCGATGTTAACAGTAAACGTTGTCTTATAGGTTACAATACACTAAATGATCGCTTCATGTAGGGCTGTACTCTCTAAAAAAATATCATAGTTGACAGGAAGGCATGTTTTACACTTTTTACCATTATTCAGGTGTTATCTTGCGGAGATAATGGTAGGGCATGAATAGGTGTTCACTACTGAATCCCTGAAATATGATACACTTGAAGACTATAGTAAACCATTGCACTAGAAAAGGTTACATTCCACTAAGAAACGGCCGAAAAAAAAAGTTGCAAAAACAGTCGATTTTGATTTGTGTCAAGTTCTTTCTTGCATTGTACATGACATATCTTTTTTATTGCATAAATCGATTCCGCTTAGAATGGCCTTTAAGAAAAGGTATGGTTATGGGGGTCTCTATGTGCAAAATGTTGCATTTATTTTCGCTCAAAGTTGTCGCTTTTACATTGAATTATATAGGGAAACTATTTGGTGTATTATGACCTGAATAACCGGATTTCTGGATCTTTATCTGAATAACTACGTTGCAGGGACTCTCGCTATCGTCACAGTGAGTTAGAAGGTGGTGAACATTTTAATATGAGGCTATTAACTGTTTGCGCGCACACAACTTCAAATTTATTCTACTCAATTAATGCTCTTGGGGAAAATGGGTTATGTGTTGTAAAGTTTGACATTTTGTTGGTGCGAAGCACTTCAATATAAAGAAGTAAAACTTCAAGTTATTAATAGAGTATCGTTCAACAATATTGTCTGATGTATACTCATGGAAGTTTGTTGGGTTTACTTTACGTTAAGGTTGACGAACTGAAGTCAGACATTTCTAAAAATCAGCTTGTTTAAGAAAGTAATTCTGTTCGTCTTTCTTAATTTCGGAGGGATCTTAATACCTTCATAGCTTCTAACATGTTTGTGTCGCAGACTGTTTTGTTGGCTAAGTCAATAGTGATGAATCTTGCTGTCTGGTTTTAGGTATTTCAAGTTTGACCACACTCAGACAATGGAGCTGTATGAAAGGGCTGGCCTTAACAATTCAATATAAGCTGTTTTACAGCAGGATTTAATGCAGTGTTACATATTACACATAAAGAAGCTAAGTGTGGAGTTAGCATTTAAGTGATGTTATTGATGTGTGAGCTTCAAATTTAGTCTTCAGATATTGATAATCCAAGATATGGATTCTATAGGACTTTGTTATGATGTGAATTTGTAAGATGGTTTGAAGATTTCTGGCTGATGAGCATGATGTAGCATTCTTGTTGGCGTTGAAGCGCATTCCCTTTTTTTGTCCCAGAACTATAATTGGTTCAGATTTAAGATAGTACTAAGGTAATGTACAAGTGTTGTTTTTTTATCATCTATCCACTGTGTCCATTTTCCACGTTCCCGATTTTTTTACGAAGAGGTTTATGAAAACCAGTCTCTTAAATAGTTGCATGAATAGTTCGTAAGCATTTTGGTACAATCTATTTGTAGACGGGTCTCAATATAAACGCAGTACATTTAATTGGATGAGGGTATGTATTCTAGTACTGGCAAATTGTGCCATTAATGGCTTCCTTAAACTTAAAAAAGGATTTTTTTATGATTGCGGCACTCTGAAACTTAAAACAAAAGGAATTTAGTTAGACTGTTTCACTTACAAAATTTCTGAAGGCTTTCAAACAAGCCATTACATTAATCGGTGTCTTTGTGTTAATCCTAACCTGGTACCCATTCTTTGACCCTATGGTATTTATTGTTTGATCAGCCTTAACATGTAGAATAAACTCAGATTCGTCCGAATTAATGATTCTCAAAGGGTCATGAATCATGGATCATGTTGATTGGAAGTTTGGCACATCCTTCCCAAAGAAATGATGAAAGCTCTGTTACCGAGCTTCTATTCGCCCCATGGTAAGTGGCGCTCTCTAATGTTCAAGATTCACTTGGTTTCGAAAAAAAGTTATTGATGGCGATTTTCCGAAAATATGGTGTTGCGCGCAACAATATCCAGGATACATTTGACATCCATCTTGATTTCGCGAACTCTAACGCGGTAGCCATTTCGCACGTCATTTTGGGATCATTTGCATGTTTCGCCCTTTTCGGCGCCCGAAAGTATGAAATCCTTCCATGGCCTTTTATCTACTTGCGATGATATGCAAGAAATTTTATATCGAATTTAGTGTAGCTCGCGTTATGTGAGGAGACGAGCCGCTGACCTTTATCCATGTCGTCACGAACTATATCGTTTGCCCCGCTATGTTGAAAATATATTGAGAACTATGATTCTTTGATGCAGAGATTTGAGGATAAATTGCTACATGAAATCAAAACAAAACTGGGAGTAGTGAGTATATTTAAAGGCAGACGATTATTTAGGAAAATTAAACATGTAACTTACCCGCTTCGCATATATTAATTATATTCATGATCATGTTCAAAAACTTTACTTAATTAAATTATTTAATAAATTCAAGACAGAAAAAAAACATCTCCCATATCCTCGAACAACATTTTGAATATCTTACATTTGAACCTTAACACAGGTCTATTAATATACCAAGGCTGAAAATAAACAGTGCCGATAAATGGTGAAGCTTTTGTGAAATGTACAGAATTATTGGCGCACATCATACAAATCTTACCTCGGGCATGTCGGGTAATTTAACATCTTGTACTTGTCACATAAGTGCTTATTAGTCCCCTACCGGTTTCACCGGAGGGGACTTATGGTTTTCGCTCTGTCTGTAAGTCAGTCAGTCAGTCTGTCACACTTTTCTAGATCCTGCGATAACTTTAAAAGTTCTTCATATTTTTTCATGAAACTTGAAACATGGATAGATGGCAATATGGACATTATGCACGTCATTTCATTTCGTTCTTACGGCAAAAATTCTGGTTGCTATGGCAACACATAGACTAGAAATACTGCTGAAAATGGTGGTTTTCTGGATCCTGCGATAACTTTAAAAGTTCTTCATATTTTTTCATGAAATTTGAAACATGGATAGATGGCAATATGGACATAATGCACGTCATATTGTTCCTACGTCAAAAATTCTGGTTGCTATAGCAACAAATAGACTAGAAATACTGCTGAAAATGGTGGTTTTCTGGATCCCGCAATAACTTAAAAAGTTCTTCATATTTGTTCATGAAACTTAAAACATTGATAGATGACAATATGGAAATTATTCACGTCATTTCAAAAAAAATAATATGTAGATCAATTTGTTGTGGCTCAAGTCAGCAAATGACTTATTAATAACGAAATAGATCTTATTACACAGTTAACGGATTAAATCACTACATGACTACTATCCGAAAAGGGCTAAATATAAATATCAATTATGAATTTTTAAACGTAAAGGTATAGGTTTATAAGCTGATTATGGTTTTCAATCGACGTTGATATTTAAAGTCGCCCGAGTTGATGTTGGTATATTTTCCCATTTTTGTTATGTGTCTCAAAACAGTTATTATGAGTCAAACGGTGTTTGTATTTATGTCAGATGTGCAAAAAATTTTGATTAAAGTCGATCAAGAAATGCCCAAATTCAGTACAAAGATAGGGCTTTTCAATTTCTGTGTATGCACAGAAATAATCAAAATTTAAACACGCGTGGGTCACATGTAAAACCACGTGACCATTGCATCATTGTTTACAACGCTATTTGCATGAATGCTGAATAATCATGTCATTACCCGTTTACAATGGGACAAGCAAACAGACAGGACAAAGCAGCGTAATGCACGCACGCACGCACGCACGCACATACACATTTGTATCAGTATTGTTTGTTCAATCCACTTTTGTTTTATTCTGAAAAAAAAAGTTTCAAACATTTATATTTATGCAGCTTGTATTTTATCACTTATCTGTATTGCTGTTCTATTGTCTGTTTAGATCTTAAATGGAGAACCAATCAACTTATTTGAAAATAGTGAAGACTACATTAACACCTTGACACATTTTGAAATGAACATCTTAAATTAATAATAAAAAATGTATTTTAGTACACGGTATGTTAAAACTTGATATTTTATGTCTTTCTTTGCGCTGGAAATTAAACCATAGCTGATATAAAAACATATAATATAAAAATAAGCATTCACAAGTTTGTGCATACACATGTCAAGTTCATAAAAAATCTTCACACTAAGGCTATTTAAGTTTTAAATACTAGTAAGCTTTAAGAGACAATTTTGTTATGCCATTCATTGGCATTTTAAAGGCAAACTACTTTTTGTTCTCATGTATTTTCCTTATGTATTAATATAAATCCTGCTCAGTAACTATGCACAACTTTGCTTCACTGTATATGCCTACTTTCTACTAGTGTACATGTAAATTACTCATCAAATAAAAGCTGTGTGATGTTCTATATTTAAAATAAAATACTATTCAAATATAAAGCAATATTCAAATAACAGTTTTATAGTGCTATTACTAAAGACATGAGTTCATAACCTATAGCAGGTTTACTTAATAAAAGAAAATCACATGACTGTAACATAATGGTAAATGTAGATAAACTGTAAGTTTTCATTGCTCAGACAGTACATATGTGTGTTCTACATGTACATTAAGCATGTGTTCTTGCAATAAGTAGTGGATTAAAACACATGTGATGTGAATATACCATGATTTGAAGTTACATGTAATTGATATAGTAAATTGTAATGTGTCAGCAAATTTGTTCCTGGTAGGCAAGCATTAAGGTAGTTTAGTTAGACGTATAGTCCCAATAAAAATATGCTCAGCACATTTGAAGGTAAAAAGCTTTTTTTTTCTGAAAACTGTCCTTTATATAAGATGTCATGTTCAATGTCTATATTTAGAATATCTTGTTTCAAATGGAATGCAGACTGAATGTTGTATGAAGTATTGTAAAAACTCGAGCAGATAGATCACTAGCTATCCACATACAAAATATATGCCATTCCATTAAAATATTATCAAAATGATTGGTAATTTTTTTCTTCTATTTTTTTTTGCTTGAAATGCGATAAATGAGATGTCCATAAGAAACAGTTTATAAACTCTCTGTTTCAAATCATTTAGTCTACTTGACTGAGGCTTAAAATGGTAGGGCGCACTTAGTATGGAAGTCCATGTCTATGTATCACACCCTAGTAGTCATCCTCAGATGATTCATGTTCAAAATCGATAGTATGTCCATAATACAGTCTTTCTACTACTTGCTTGATCCTGATCTTTAAATTAACAGAGTTGAACACAGGACATTTGGCATGCCTTGACACAATCCTCCCATTTTTTTATAAAAAATGGTTGGAAGTCCCTCAAAGCCTTTGATATCACTTCACAATCCTTCAATCTGGCTGGAGTTTGATGCCTACTTAAAACTTTCCTAACTGCTGTGGAAATCCATCAAGTGCTCCTTCACCATCTGTTTACCTGCAAGTGACAGGAAATCATGATGTGCTTTAAAGGAGCACTTAACCTTTCCATTGTCATCGCTCCTTTGCAACTTGCACTTGTAATGGTAAAGGTTTCAGTTTGTCTCAAGAGTTTTGGAGCTGAACATCTCTTTAAATCATTTCTGAAACAAAAGAAACATGACAATGAAACATATTTTATACTTGAGTTACCAGTCAGTAATTGTATAAAAGTATTTTACATATTTAAAATATTAATGAAAATTCTCTGAACCTTTATTGCAGATAGCATTTTTCTAGTGTCAACTAGCAGTATTAAAAAAGAATAATCAAGAACTATCCTCAACTAAGAGTATGCTCCACTTGTCTCAGTGTTGGATATCGTAGTAAAAGCTATTAATTTGGTATATTTGACTTTTTCTAGACTTATGAACAAAAACAACCAAACAATAAGATAAAGTAAAAAATGGTGCACAACTAAGCCAATATTAAATGAAGAGTTAACTGTCCTAGTGAAATGGATTCTCCTTGTACTAGTATTTTAAACATGTACACTAAATGTGAACCAAATATTTCGGATAGGTTCTGATAAACATAGGGCCATGATTGTTCTATATCGCTCATGCAACACATGTTATTCTTCAGGTTAAAAAATCAAAAGTGGTTTTATATACATTGTGTAATATGTTTCAGTTTGGGTTGCCTTGGCAATCAGAGTTATGCATGGAATGCAATCCTTTACAAAACTTTGAAAGAGCTTAATTAAAGGAACATTCCTCCTATTAAAGTTAAAGCAAGGTTTGGCCAGCAGTTAACGGGATAATGTTGAGGTGAAAATATTGGTCATGGTGATCAAGACCTACACATTTTGATCAAGATAGCTCACCATGAGACGTTTGTAGTCAGATAAGCTGAAATATTTACCAGCATCAAGGGTTTATTAGTACCTCCAAGAAGTCCTGCTTGATGTGCCTCAGCTCTATTATGAAAGGGTAAAGATCTTCAAACTGCTTTTCTGGTGAGGTAGCCAAGAAACGAAGGTGTTTTGCTTCCTCTAGATGCACACGAGCTAGTTGATCAACACCAACAGCAGGGGTTTTTCCTGCCTATTTTGGGAAAATAAGTCTGACCAAATTGGGAATTTTTTATTGACAAAATTGGCCATTTTGGGAATTTTTGCTTCGATGAAACGGTTAATTTGGGAAAAAAATGTGAATTTATATTGCTTAAATAATTCAGTGGTTTAACAAATAAATTTGTTTGTATTTGTTATTTTGTCTTCTTCATATACACAGATGCAATATTGGGCATGTTCAACGTTTTTTTAAGTACTGCAGTTTTGTTTTTAAGTTACAGTTACTCTCTGAGATAAGAACTGAACAGTCAAAACCTTATAGCAGATATTTTATACCAAAACAAACACTGGTTAGTCACACAAGTTATAAGACACTTCATTCTTAAACAAAATATAAAAAAATAATTACAATTTCGGTTTGGGGTCGGGTCCGTTTGCTTTGAGAGTGCCAACGTTTTTCCGGAGGCGCAGACAGTGCTGAAACCCCCGGAACATTTTCCTCTTCGGCGTACACATTGTGGTTACAGTACACTAAATAACCGTTTCAAAAAAGGCTGTAGTCTCTAAAAAAATACCATAGTTGACAGGAAGGCATGTTTTACACTTTTATCTAGTATTCGGGTGTTATCTTTCGGAGATAATGGTAGGGCATGAATATGTGTTCACTACTGAATCCTTGAAATATGATAAACTTGAAGACTATAGTAAACCATCGCACTGAAAAAGGTTACACTTCACTAAGAAACGGCCGAAAAAAAGTTGCAAAAACAGTCGATTTTGATTTGTGTCAGGTTCTTTCTTGCATTGAACATGACATACCTTTTTTATTGCATAAATCGATTCCGCTTAGAATGGCCTTTAAGAAAAGGTATGGTTATCGGGGTCTCTATGTGCAAAATGTTGCATTTATTTTGTCCTAAAGTTGTCGCTTTCACATTGAATTATATAGGGAAACTATTTAGTGTATTCTGACCTTGTTTGCCGTCGATATTAAGACGCCATTTTTGTATCACATGGTTCGGCTATCATCACGTGGTTGCGTATGAAGGGAGGGATTTGATTCAGCTATGCTGGTTCCCGTAAAATCTCTGCGCGGAGGTTGAGAGATTGTATGTGAGTGCAAGGAACGACAACTCTGCGAGGAGATTGAGACCGGTGTGTACACAATGCTTCGGCTCACTTCTGGTTTTCCGGCGGGTTCCGGTCAACTCGTACCTAAGTCAACTCGCACGATAGTCAACTCGCACGTTTTTTGGTCAACTCGCACGGCATTTCTGGTCAAAGACCTATAGAATGTTATCTATAGGTCTTTGTTCTGGTCAACTCGCACTTTTCAAAGTCAACTCGCACGCCTCGAAAAAATATATAAAAATAGATGAAGGATGTAATATGATCAGTAGTTTATAAGAAGTTTATAAGTGAAAATAATAATAATTATGTCCTTTTTCAATAATCTAAATATACGGTTGTCACATTTAATGGCTCTTTTACACTTGTGGTCGGTGTTTTTCACGGGTTATATGAATGTTTGTAATAGGTGTGAAAGGTCTTATATATAACTAACAATTATTAAAATGGCAAAGCATTAATCAATTAAACTAAATTGGTATGATAATTAATCAGTGATACTTTAATGTTTGTCACAAAACGGAGAATGTTAATTTAGCTTGTAATTAAAATGTTTTACTTTTATAATCAGGTGTGAGTTAAATTAAATAAAATTAAAACGAAAATTAGGTGATGTTTGTTGCATGCGGTTATTTCATAATAGATCAAAGTTTCTTAGTTATGTATATAAATCGACTACTTTAAGAACAGGTTATCATTATCAACATATATGTGCTACGGAATACATACGTATAGTGAATTCATGCGTTTTTTGTGTGATGGATTATCCGTGTATATTGTGTTCAAGGAATGTGGGTCCAAGGCAGCAAGCAATTGAATGCGACAGTTGACAAAAATGGCAACACCGAACAATCGAAACCGGTAAGTACCATTCATGTCATTGTACACTATAATATTTCAAACAAGTGGAAAGTGATACTCATTTTCTATAGCGTGTCCGTTGCAAAACTTACATTTTCTATTTTCGCGTATTATGTTATTATAACGACCTCTTTTGATTTCTAATTAATGTGAAGATAATCGAAATCGTGTTAGTGGTGTGTTGTATTTCTTATTTCTGATTTGTCATAAAGTCAAGTAGTTATCTCAATATACCAGCTTTTCTCAATATACCAGCTTTGCTTGAAGTTATTTAATAAACGTTGTTTATTTGTATTGTATTGAAGATGAATGTTTGTTTTTGTGATACTGTTATCACTCGATCCAAGTATTTTTAACCAATATCGGAATATATGAAATTTGCAATTATTAATTCAAATACGTTTAATTGACATAACGCCTTATCAGTGATCGCTCCGCCCACTTAATCACGTGGCTCAGCGGGAAGAAAACCTAGACAAGCTAACACCAAAATGGCTTCTTTGCCTATAGACTGCATATAGATTTACGCGATATTCCGGATGATTTTATGGACTTGTTAAACACCATATTACACTTGTAAAGGGGTTGATGCCATTTAGTTATTCTGCAAATGCAAAAAATATACGATTAAAGAGAACATCAGCTATTTATAACGAGTAAATCGGTACATTAAACACGCTCTCAAACGCTTGCGCGCTTACCGAAATCGAACCCGTTATTACGTGTAATGGTGGTATTTGCAATAGATTAACACTTCACCGGTATTTACCCGTGTTATTAACAAAATTATTACCGAAACATGTGCCCCCCTACCCGTGTATTTGACACGAAATAGCTCTTTATAACTGAGAATTCGGTGAAGTTTTACGCGCTTTCTGACGCCGGGTGGGTACCTCAATCCCACATGTTATTGCGTATAAAAGTGAAATTAATCATATTAAACATTGCTTATGGGACATTTATCAATCACTATAATTTAAAGCGCAAAAACAACACAGTAAGTTTGGACATTGTCTGATATAAAATTAGCGTTGTACGAAATGGAATACGGTCAGGCTATTATAAATTAATAAGGCTACCAATATCAGACGCTCGCGCAGGTACCGACTTCCCCGAAGTAACTGCATTTATTGGTTAACTAATATCAGTAATAATAACTTTTTTACAATAGCATTTATCGATACGTCTTATAATAGCAAAATGGTTTTCACTTGTTTCTGACACACACAGCAGGGCCGTACCCAGGATTTGTTGACTGGGGGGCCCAATCGGGGAGGGTTCCCCCCTCCCTATATATATACTTTTTTTAATTTGGCACTTTGCAAGGTGAATTTTAATGCTTATAAAAATGGTGTTTTGTGATATGAATTAATGGAATATAACAAGAAATCAGCACATTTTGTAAGTCTTAAGCTTTAAACATTGGTGTGAATTCACAACAATATTAAAAGCTTTAGATTTCCGAAACTAACAGGTTTAAACTGACGATTATCCACATCAACTCTCGTATTGCTTCCACCATTCTTTTTTCACAAATCAATAACGTCATAGTTTTTTTTCACTGATTTTTTGGGAAAAAATTGCGCGAAACGCCTAATTTTTGGGGGAAATATGAAAGTCTTAAATAATCAATTTAACATATTTTACTGTTTTGAAACAAATTCAAGGCAACAGATAATTTAATTATACAATATTTTTCTACACTGGATCATGTTAACTTATATAACGAGATCGATTTGTTGTTTCAATTTTACTTTTTTTTACCAATGAGCCATTAATAGGTTGACATTACTCAATTCTCGGTACTCAATTATCAATGCGGGGAACACGTGGTCAGATTTGATAAAAAATGGCCGCCGATGCCTCGATTCGATGGAGAAATTGAGTCTTCAAACAGGTACATCTACCTTATTACTTACTTGTTTTTAATCGGATAACGCCTATCATATGGCCAGCCGGAACCGTTTTCTGCTGGTTGGTCTGAGTGTGGAGATAACTCATGGAATATTTCGCGATTTCCTGACGGAAAACGTTTGAAGACTCAATTTCTCCATCGAATCGAGGCATCGGCGGTCATTTTTTATCAAATCTGACCACGTGATTCCCCGCATTGAATTATTTTAAATACTGAATTCTGCCAAATTCGTATCTGTTGCTCGGCAAATTTATGAATCTGTTTTTCTTTTCAACAGATATGTTAACTATCTCATCGTAGTCTTTTTACGTGATTTCCTTGCAAAAATGATAAATACTCAGTTTTAATACCTTTGTCAGTGTTTTTGTTTCGGTTCAAATTCAGGGCCCTATCTCAATGTAAAAAGTATATATTGGGACCTAAAAATTCCCAAATAAAAGGTTTCCAAAAAAAAACAAGTAAACTTTTATAGGGGAAAAATACGTCTAGGGAAAAGGGCCTTCTCAAAGAAGGAAAAAAACCTGCGTCAGCAATTATCAGACTATATTCTACAACCTCCTGTAGCAGTTGCCTCCATTTGCTGCACTAATCAAAATACATGATACATCAACCATCGATAGATGAAGCATTCATGATCACAATGGGGGACTGATCGGGGATGTGTGTACAAGGCGATAAGAAAACATTGCCTATGGGCTTATCTCGATTGGCGAGCGCTAATCCCCTTGTTTATCAGGGACAATAAAACATAGCTGCTCTTTTGTTTTGAGGGAAAGTGTACTGTGGGCCCTTGCACAAGAGAAAAAATTGCAGTGGGCCGATCATTTAAAAAAATCATAGTTCGACAGCCAGCTGGGGGGGCCCGGGCCCCTGGGCCCATGGCCTGGGTACGGGCCTGCACAGAAACGCGATTTTTAACGGGGATTTCGTAAAGTTACACGAATCGGGTACCAAAATTCTAAATTATTTTACATGCACACGTGACATAATACATACTTAAAGGGGCCTTTTCACAGATTTTGGCTTTTTCTAACTTATTCATTAAATGCTTTATATTGATAAATGTAAACATTGGATCGTAAAAGCTCCAGTAAAAAATAAAGAAAAAAAAATAAAAAAAGGAAAAGAACATTGCCCGGAGCAGGTTTCGAACCAGTGACTTCTGGAGTCCTGCCAGGATCCTGAAGTAAAAAGCTTTAGCCTACTGAGCTATTCCGCCGAGTACACATTCTTGACGTATTTTATACCTTATATAAGCAATCTTCGTAGTTTCACAAAATTTAACGACAAAAACAGAACTCTCCAAATTATTGAATCGTTTCGCGTTGCAACGCTTTATAATTTTTAGGTTTTAAAATCGTCAAAAGATGCATATAATGGCTATATTAGAGCATGGTTAATGTTCAGTATTACTGTTTCCTCACAAATATCATAACTAAAACGAAAAATTACGAATCTGAAACAACTTTTTTCAATTTTGTCAATTTACCAAAGCGTGAAAAGATCCCTTTAATAATGCTTAGTTATTGCTTATATGACATTTCAAGTTTGTGAAATAAATTTATGTTCTATAAAGGGGATCTCGGTAATTCTTGAAGCTTCCACTCGCTCTTGTCAAGACCGCATTGCCGCGTTGGAAATGGTATAAATTTAATTCATCTAACTTATCTTTCTGGATACCAAATGTCAGAGTTGCATTAACCCTTTTTACACCGTTTTGCCATATTTCATTTCCGTTTTTTAATCCGAACAAAATAAACGAAACTCGTTTAAAAAATGATCTAGGCATTCGAGCTCCTAGTGTGGATTAAAAGCGTTTATTTGTGACACCACATGAGTGCAAATGTGTAGATACCGTTAATAAGATAATACCACATGTCACCTTCAAATATCATGTATGATGTCAATTAAGTGCATTACTATCAGAGTAATAAAACACAGCATGAGTTAGGCTTCATGCTGGGTTTTATTTCTCTTTAAGTAATGCAGATGAACCTCGCTTCTGACCTAGTAACTGATAAAACTATTTAAAAAAACAGTTAAATATTATGTGATAATCAGATCGATAACATAAACTATTTAAATCTGCTAGTATATCCGATAAAAATATATTATAATTGTCTTTGACAGTGTTGACGTTCAGTTGTTCGTGGTGACGACCGCATGTATTTAACATCTCTTACACTTCTCAAGATCTCTTTTCGGCTTTGGAAACGATATAAATTAAATGTCACCAACTAATCTTTCAGGATATCGATTGTCCGAGTTACATAATCCCCATTGACACCTTTTAACCATTTTTAATCGTTTTTTTTAAGAGGAAAACAAAAGAAACTCGTTGGAATAAAAGTGAACCTAAACATGTAGCTTGTCTAGAAAATGGCGGACAGGTCGTTGCTAACGAGTGCGCCCGATTAATCGATCGCTGATTGGTGGATCAATTCTAGTGGGCGGAGCGATCACAAATAAGGCGTCATGTCAATTGTTCGCGTGTTGATTTATAATAGTGGAAAGTATTTAATTATTTGTATTCTTATTTCTTTTAATTGTTATAAACTTTGTATAAGCTTATATTTTTTACCTTTAATGAGCTATGAAAGATATTGAAAACAGCTGTCACCTAATCAGTAACAATACCTTATTTCTCACCACTAAAATTACAATAAACATATAATCTGTCAGTCATTCAGAGCTGATGAGGGTACTGATTATCGAGGAGTAGATAAGGCTATTACTGATAGGGGTTGTCTAGAGATAAGGCTGTAGTATGGAATACTTAAATCAATATTTTTTATTTGTTCGTGCTATACAATTTGATATTTAATTAATTAATGTAGAACCGTAACTCATGTACAAATTTTAAAAATGTTGGTAAATTTTATTAAAGTATTAAATAAATAAACATTTGATTCTTGTAAAATTGTATGATTGAGAATTATTGTAAAATTAATCATTGTTTCGTACAACCATGTTTAAATACGTGTAGGTATGATAATCATATATGCGCGGTTTATATGATACTAAGCTAAGCTATACTTATTTGTACTCACGTTGACATTATTGTTATACTTTTTTTCCTATAATTGTGTGCTCAATAAGTTTTCCATACGTAACGGGATCTTCATTAATTGTTTAACGTCTTAATAATTAATAGTTATTAATAAATATGTGCATGCATTATTTATTTGTTTATTAATTCCATTTTCTATTTATTATTTGTTCATGTATTAAATATTTCTACAACTTCATAAATTACAAGAATGATTTGAACTTCCAAATGGAAAATGTGTTTACAAAAATAACGCAAGTGCGTAAACTTCTATTAATTTGATATATTGTTACCCGAAAATAAGATGCACAATTCCGGACATAAAATTTAGCGTTTCTAACAGTATACAATAAATATTTGAGACTTCGTTAATTGAAATTAAATAAATCTTTGTTAATTAGGATTAATTAACTTATTAAATTGAGATAATAAAATATTTCACGAGATTGTAATTTTGATTGGATTACATTATAGGTGTATTACTAGTAACAGTTATGGGGGAAAATGTTTTGTCTTTGTAGGCATTACACAAAAACAGTACTTTGCCGCCATTCGCGGTGAAACGGACATAACCTTTGTCTGCAAGCCTTGTTCAACGTCTGCACAGAACGGAACACAGGTGGGATCCGAAGAAATGGCGGCACTTGGCAATGCGACCGATGCCATGGCGACAGAAGACACGCCTGTTAATGAACAGGTATTGTACAACTTTCCATAATTTCTATTCATAGTGTATCGGGACAGTTTGGTATATTTTATTATTTTTACTAGTACTTATCATACACCTTGCTATGGTGCGCTTCATATGTTTCAGATTTCAACGTCTGCACAGAATGTAGCACAGGCGGGTTCCGAAGAAGAGACTGCAAATGGCAATGCGACCGTCGTCATGGATACAGAAGACACGCATGTTAATGAACGAGTAGTTTGAAACGTTCCATACTTTCTATTCATAGTGTATCGGGACAGTTTGGTATATTTTATTATTTTTACTATTACTTGTCATACACCTTGCTATGGTGCGCTTCATATGTTTCAGATTTCAAAGTCTGCACAGAATGTAGCACAGGCGGGTTCCGAAGAAGAGACTGCAATTGGCAATGCGACCGACGTCATGGATACAGAAGACACGCATGTTAATGAACAGGTAGTTTGAAACGTTCCATACTTTCTATTTATTTTGTACCGGGTCAGTTTGGCGACATTTTGGTACATGTATATTGTATAAATTTTATATACCTTACCATGGTGCGCTTGATATGTTTCAGATTTCCTTTGTGTCGTCAACTAATGATGTTACTGATGTTTGGGGTTCTACCGCCAGTGACGCCAGTGGAATTTCGGATGAGGATGACATAAGCCGTGTTCGAGATCTGACCCTGGCAGTAAATACTACCTTCCAAGTACCCAGAGAAATATAGAAGAGTAAGTTATTAAGTTAAGTGTTTTTAATTAGAGTTTTAATTGTACGAGTCGTGTATTAAAGTTATGTTCGCTGTCTTTTCCCTGCTCACACAACTATGCTAAATTCCAGGTCTCTGGAAGACGCAGCGCCTACCGAGTCCTTTACAGAGGATATGTCTGTGATTTTTGAGGATAGTAGCAGGCGGATCGCAGCGCGGTAAAGACCTGCTGTGTGACAGCATCGGCTACACATACGTCGTGAAGGTAAGTTTTCCAAAATAGTGTAATATTAGTGCATATGTTTTATTGGTTACTTTTCCATATCTCATACGAACCGTTTCCTTTTCAGGAGTTACATCATAGCAGTACTGTTTGGTGGTGTAGTGTCCGGAATAAATCAACGAGATGTCCAGCACGTGTGCGGGAAATCAAGGATGGTTTCAATCAGGGCCACCTAAACCACAACCACCCGCCAGTTCCTTCAAAGAAGAGTAAAATAATCATTACTCAGAAGGTATGTAGTTGTTAATGTTTTAAATGTGATAAATGAAATAGTTGTTATGAATTATAATAGTTAACGTCCGAAAAGGCTGTCATAAACTTCTGTTACACCATGTACGTGAAACGATATTTGTATATTCGTGTATTTGCAGGCCGCACACTGTGCTAGCCAACAGATTTTCACCGCAGCAAGTGGTATTGTGGAGAACGTGGCAAGCGAGGTTCTTACGCAAACAGACATCGAACACCCAAACCTCGACTACATCATGCGGGTTGTAAACCGCAAGAGGCAACGGCTCCGTCCAGATGATCCCCAGGATTTGGACTTTGAGGTATTTAATCAGCCATTGGATTATACTGATGATTATCTTATTTGAAATAATTCTACACATTCATCGCTTGACGGAGACTTTTTTTCTTCAATTTTTAGCTACAAGAGGACTTCCTGCCGGATGGTTTTTTGAAAGGAGACATTAAAGTTGACGGGAGGAGACACCTAATCTTCGCCACCGACGAGCAGTTTAGCCTCCTAAAGACCGCCAAGAGATGGTACTTGGACGGTACATTTAAGGTAATTGTTTATGTATTCGGTATCTTACCATTCGCTATACTTTGATATCATCTTTACGAAAAGACATTTGTAGATGTATTACATAGCGTTCATTTTCAGGTTGTGCGAAAACCATTCGACAACCTGATGAGTGTTCACGCTTTCCGTGAGGCGAGGCGACTGTGCCAAGCAGATACCCCTGGTATTTGTTTTGATGTCAGAGCGACGAACAGTCGACTACATCAAGGTTCTACAGGTTAGCATTTAAATTTCTAGTAACTTGCATTTTAATTTAAAAAATGGTTTGTGATTTTAAACGTAATTTAATATGTCGGTAATGCCAACATTTCTTAAATACTGCCATGTGTTATTGTCTTCAGAAAATTGGCCGTCTGCTGTGCAGAGAGGTAGAAGTAGAAGAGTTTGTAGTTGATTTTGAGAAGGCCATGTGGAAGGCCCTACGCTACGTGTTCGGCGAGAACGCCAAGATCCATGGCTGTGCCTTCCATTGGGGGCAAGCTGTTTGGCGCCAAGTGCAGGTATATCATTTTAGTATGTGTTTTCCGGTAATATATTTATTTATACTGATACAGTCGTCAAAATAAATAGGCAAATGAGACTAATATTATTTAATGTTACATTTCTATTTCAGGCTACGGGGCTCGCTACCGAGTACGCCACGAGAAGAGAAACGTACGCATACATAAGGAAAATAATGTGTCTGCCGTTCTTACCGGCAGAACACATTCCCGAGGTGTTCGAGTCCATGGTCGACATCGCGCCTCGCAGATTTGATGGACTTTTGAGCTACATACGCTCAACATGGTTCGTGTCTTCAACTTGGCCTGTGCCATGCTGGTCGGTGTTCGGCATGAGCATTCAAACCAACAACGACGTAGAAGGTAAAAAAAATCTGATGCTATTGCCATCTAAACATGTGTTTTATTGCGACTAATTTTATTATGATTTTGTAATGCTAAGTAATGACGAAACATTAATTTCCTTTCAAATTTAACTTCAGGTTGGCACAGACGTCTCAATAGGAGAGCGGGGATTGCCCCTCTCATGTACCTCTTCATCCGTCTTCTTTCTGACGAGGCAAACGTTGCACTTCGGAACGTACAGCTGGTTACGGAGCTGCAACTGACTCGCTACCAGCGACGCCAGCAGAAAACCATGCAAGGCCAGATTGCCAGGTTGTGGTCATTTTACAGGCGGGGCGAGGTATGCGCAACGGCACTACTGAAACAGATGAGCACAAAGTACAAGCACTGTGCTTGAAAAGATGTATAAAACAGATGAGCAAAAAGTACAAGCACTGTGCTTGATTGAACTACAATTTAAATATCTTGTAAATATTGAAATAAAAATAAAATAAAAAAAATACTTAGATGTATATCTCCTTGTGTATATATTGTAAATCTTTGATTGTGTGAACATTTTGAAATACATATTAAAACAAAAGTATATAGATGTATGTCTCCCTGTGTGTATATTGTTAATCTTTGATTATGTGTGAAAATATTGATAAATATTTTTTTTTTAATTATATAGATGTATGTCGCCTTGTGTATATATTGTAAATCTTTGATTATGTGTGAAAATATAAAAAAAATATATATAGATGTATGTCTCATTGTGTACATATTGTAAAGCTTTGTTAATGTGTGTAAATATTGAAATAAATATTAAAAGAAAAGTATGTAGATGTATGTCTACTTGTGTACATATTGTAAAGCTATGATACTGTGTGTAAATATATTGAAATAAATATTACAATAAAAGTATATAGATGTATGTCTACTTGTGTACATATATAAAGCTTTGATAATGTGTATTAATAATGTAATAAAAAATAAAATAATTGTTAAAAAATATATTTTTAAAAGTACTTAAAATGTCAGTTTTAATGTGCCGATAACGTTACCATGGTATAAACAATATTTTGTGAAATTTGTTTTTTTGTTATTTTGTAAATATTTTTCAATAAAAAGTATTAACTAAACTCTGAAAGTATTAATCATTTGTTTTTATACATAAATTACTCATTTAGAACCCATTAATACATCAATATTTTGACTACCGTGCGAGTTGACTAAGGTACGAATTAACTTCCGTGCGAGTTAACCAAAAAACGTGCGAGTTGACTACCGTGCGAGTTGACTTAGGTACGAGTTGACTGTAAACCTTTCCGGCTGGTTTTCTGTTTCACCGAGTGCTAATGACGTTTGACCGAAAACCAAAATCCCGTGCATTTTGCGCCACCTATCGAACTCCTTTGATCCGGAAGTAAACAAATATTATACATGACGTAATTTGTTATGGAAGAAATCAGCTGTTTGGTGTCAGAAAATCAGCTAGAAATAGATTTAAACGAGTTAATCGAGAGCTCCGTTGGTTTGTCAGTCGCTGTCGAGCGATGCCCGCTGTGTTCTGAGGCGAAGCGTCCATTTTATTGTCAAAGATGCGTAAATGAAGGACAATTCATTCACTCCTATGCAACCTATCCTGATAGGTCAGTGAGACAAAGAACATGATTTAGCGCTCATTGATTGGATAAATTGTAAATATACAACTTACAAGCACAAGATATCCAAAGTGTCATGTTGACTGAAAAAATGCACTGGCTTTTGTATATTTTTTAAATAATAACATTGTAAAATTGTGAAAGAAAAAAACCTGTTAAATATTTGTCATATTTATTATAACTTCAACATTACATCAGGCCTTTTCTTAGCCACTTTAGCAACGAAAATCATATTTCGGAATTGGGAATTTTTTCCCTCTAAAAGTGCACTGATTTGAGAGGTCGCTAATTGCTATCGATAGATCACATTAGAATTTAGATGCATCGTAGTGAACTAAAAGCCAACTGCTTTTGTTTTTCGTGGCCCAATAGAGTCCCCAAAATACTGTTACTCAGTATTCTGTGTATTATACCACCTGACATACATGCCAGACGTCCTGAGCTTAATGGGACAGTCCTGCTTTTGAGGTGTCCCGATCATGACACAATTTGTCTAGACATTTGTACAAAACGACATATGTTCTATAAGGTCACAATAAAATTCGCTATTTAAGCTTTGTCTGGCTTAAATTACCATCACTAATCCCTATATTGCCCCTTAAGTAACAAACCATATCTGTTATATCAACTAGTCCAGAAATCCAGTGTTGTTTTTGACACCTTATCAGTGCTCTATCGGCAAATTATTGATTTTATCGGGCATTCACACCATGGTGTTTGTATGATAGGGGTTGCTAATTGCTAGCGATAGATGCATTGTAGTGAATTAAAAGTAGACTGCTTTTGTATTTCATGGCCCAAATCAAGTCCAAAGATTCTATAAAGGCGGTATTCTGTGTATTTAACCACCTGAGGCTAAAAAACTGTCAAAACATCAGTTTTGTTATTTGTATGCACATTGATGTTTCATATAAATTTACTTTCATCTTTATGCCCCCCTTCGAAGAAGAGGGGGTATATTGTTTTGCACATGTCCGAGGCCTATGATCATGAAACTTCATAGGTACATTGATCATGACTGGCAGATGACCCCTATTGATTTTCAGGTCACTAGGTCAAAGTTCAAGGTCACAGTGACTCGAAATAGTAAAATGGTTTCCAGATGATAACTCAAGAATGCTTACACCTAGGATCATAAAACTTCATATGTACATTGATCATGACCGGCAGATGACCCCTATTGATTTTCAGGTCACTAGGCAGGGCCCTCAATCTATCAAATCTTCCGCTGAATTTCGGCGGCAGTCCCCCACCTGAAAAGTATATTTTTTTCCCCCAAAAACTGATTTTTTTCCCCTTCAGAAAATGAGAAAAAAATCCCTGATTTATAGTTGAAAATTGACTCCAATATATCACTGTCCGTTATATTGCCTTGTCCAATATACCACCAATCGGCTATGGTTATGGCTCCCAAAAATGTGACGAGCATAATCCCCAAATAACATGTTTTAATCTGAGAATTTGCGGAGATAAAATCAGGTACAAGCTTGTATTTTACCCTTTTTTTACCCACTTTAATTTTCTGTTTAATCCGACATTCATAATCCAGTTTTGACCAGATTGTTTGGTTTCATTGTACATCACTGTAACACCTGTGTACTGCGATAAACAATAACTCCTCTTGCCAAACATCAGGTCATTTTGGGTGTTAACATTCTCTCTTGAATTTTTTTTTGAACTGCCAAAACGCACCAGTGCACACATGAAGGTGTATACATTTTTAACTATAAATGTCACAAGTCAATATTGACCTATCTCAACAATCTTTGCGCATTAGATACAGTGTAAACTACTTACTTTTAATTGCGATGCAAAGCTCCCTCAGTTTGTCAAAATGCACCATGCTTTCCAGGAGGATATGATGACGTCATTGTTGTTATTTTGTACATGGGGTCTAATTTGTGCATGCTTTCTTGAACAATAACACTTGGCAATTGTTTTCGGATTACAAATTTAATTATACGCATTTGAAAATACTTACATGGAATAATGTTTTGTTTTATACCAATGAATAACATATGGATATACCACATACTTCAATAAGGTAGGTAAATAGCGTGTTTTGAGATTGCCAAATTATGCTAATGCATACTTAAACATGCAATAATAACCTTACAATTTATATTGTGCGCCAGATATATCTAGGTCGCAACCTTTGGACCCCTTTAACCGCAATATATTTGGACTTTTAAATAAGATTACTGTTATATAGATTGAGTAAAAGTCCACCTTTCTGTCCTATAGACAGTCACATATACAGAAATATATGTTTATAACAGTTCAACACAGTTGTTGTGTTTTGTTATAAAAATTCCCCCATTTACAAAAAAATCCCCTTCCTAAGGGCTGCGGACCCCTTCCCCCAAAGTAGTGTGAGGGCGTTGCTTGGTCAAAGGTCACAGTGACTCGAAACAGTAAAATGGTTTCCGGATGATAACTCAAGAATGCTTACGCCTAGGATCATGAAACTTCATAGGTACATTGATCATGACTGGCAGATGACCCCTATTGATTTTCAGGTCACTAGGTCAAAGGTCAAGGTCACAGTGACTCAAAACAGTAAAATGGTTTCCGGATGATAACTCAAGAATGCTTACGCCTAGGATCATGAAACTTTATAGGAACATTGATCATGACTGACAGATGACCCCTATTGATTGTCAGGTCACTATATCAAAGGTCAAGGTCACAGTGACAAAAAACGTATTCACAGAATGGCTGCCACTACAACTGACAGTCCATATGGGGCGCATGCATGTTTTACAAACAGCCCTTGTAAGAAATAAATTTGTACCTATTGCATCCATCTAAATTTAGAGTTAATTTATAATTGGTTGAATAAAAACAGAGCTCGATGCGCGCACATCGCGTTGAACGATTACGCATGCATCTGTCCCAAATTGAAGTCAAATCAAGGCATACCCTACATTTCACGTTATAGATTCATCCGCATATTGCACATGTGTGTTTACTGTACTTCCGAAAAATGGAGAATGTCTGTGTTCATGAAATTCTTAAACAAATTAATCATCAATATTAGCAGGAAATTATGAGGTTTTGTAAGTAACATACTGATTACTGACTACAGTATTAGGTGGCATGATTGATTGTTTAAGGTGTCCCGCTTTTTGGTAAAATGTCCCGACATTTTTAATGGAATGCCCCGATTTGGACCTGAACATTTCTGGCATGTATGTCACCTGAGGCTTAAAAACCTGTAAAAACACCAATTTTGTATATCAAACAAATTGAGCGCTAACCAATAAACATTGATGTTTCACATAAATTTACGTTCATTTTTGACTGATTTTCAGAAAATAGTTTGTACATTTTGCATCAATCTTAATTTAGATTAAGTTGATGATTGGTTGAATAAAAACAGTGCTGATGCCCGCACATCGCATTACATGATTTACACATGTTCCTCCCGATCGGATGTCATATAGAGGAATGCCCCACGTTACACTTTATGGTGTTAGCTGCATAGTGCGCATGTGTGTGTACTTCCAAAAAATGGAGAACATTTGTGTTCATGAACTTTTAAAACACAGCTATCTTCAATATTGGGCAAAAATTATGAGGTTTATGTACGTAATATACTGATTACTTACTACATTCAAGGTTGCATGATTGATCCTTTAAGGTGTGGTAAAATGTCCCGACATTTTGTATGAAATATCCCAATTTAGACCTTAAACATTCTGGCATGTATGCTATCATGCAGTACAAAATCCTCAAAGCCATCCAGATAAAATGCCCTGCAGAGTACTAAAGGAATGCAGTATAGAAGAAATATCCCCAATCCTGACTTCACTCTTTAAAAAGTCCAAGTCTTTTTGAAAAATCCCAAATGATTGGAAACGTGCAAATGTATGCCCAGTTTATAAAAAAGGAGACAAATATTGTGATACAAATTACAAGCCTGTATCATTCACGAATTTTCTTTATAATAATTGAACATTTCATCGCTAGCTCTAGCTCGCTGGCTCATCTTGATAAAAATAATATTTTATATGACTTCCAACACGGGTTTAGACCTTCGTGTTATTGCAAAACACAACAGATGTAATTCCTCAAAAACCTAAACCAATCAAATAATCAAGGTATACAATCTGACATCATCATTATGGATTTTGCTAAAGCATTTGAAAAAGTAACTCACCATTACCTCTTATACAAACTAAAATAACATGGAATTAATTTAAATGCTTTGTGAGACAGCTGTGTTACACAAAATGACGATATTTAGACTGGCCTTACCTCATTTTCGAAAGAGATTCCCAAGCAAAAAAAAAGACCATCAAGACAGCAGAAAATCTTCATCCAGATCATGTTTATGTAAATTGGGGTATTGACAATTTTTAATAATGAACTTCGAAAAGTGAATGAAATATTGTCATATTGTTAAAAGATTTTATTTACAAAATTAATGTGTGTTTTTTCAGCTATTCTGCAAAACACAATAAGTGGGATCAATCCAAGACAACGAGAGATCATTTTCTGGAAAGGTAAATCAAGTTTCAAGAATGTTAAGTCCCTTTTAGTAAATATCATTACACACAGTTTATCACTGGATTGTGTCAACAGCTTATACCAATAAAACATTAGTAACAAAATGTCACAGTTTCTAATCCTGCTAACTAAAACATAGTGTTTTAAAATTTGTTCAGTGATCAGAATAGGTCAATTTGGGAGAGCACTTTGCACTGTGATTTAGAGGTCTTGGGAAGAATTCAATCTTACTTTAATATAAGCCCTTGTACATGTACTATTGTGATACCTTGTGTAGCGCCAACTACATGTATCCAAGAATGCGATATTATGCAACCTGTTAGGTACCTGAGGGAACTATTTAAAAATTGCCTAACACAATATGATAATGGCAGATATTACATGTACTTAATATGAACATATAAATGCTAATCATATTTTCAGATTTAAGAGTGAGACAGCAAGTCTTCAAAGACGAATAGACAAGGTAAAAGTGATACTATTTACTTACCAGTCAGTCAATGGTTGAAAAAACAGGATTTTCACTCAATGTGGCATATACCCCTCATCTAAATGATTGTCATTGTGCAGAATATAAACAAGTGATAAAAAGGGAACTTAATAAAAAATAATCATTAAATGCATGACTTTTTACATTGGGTTATGACTGTGACCTTTCATCTATGAGCAGAAACAGTTTTCATGACCCATCCTGTGTTCATGGGAAATAATCCAAAATTACATTAAAATCCTTCTACCCAATAGAAATTGCATTTATTATGCCCCCCTTTGAAGAAGAGGGGGTATATTGTTTTGCACGTCGGTCGGTCGGTCCATCCACCAGATGGTTTCTGGATGATAACTCAAGAATGCTTACGCCTAGGATCATGAAACTTAATAGGTACATTGATCATGACTGGCAGATGACCCCTACAGATTTTCAGGTCACTAGGTCAAAGGTCAAGGTCACAGTGACTCGAAACAGTAAAATGTTTTCCGGATGATAACTCAAGAATGCTTACGCCTAGGATCATGAAACTTCATAGGAACATTGATCATGACTGGCAGATGACCCCTATTGATTTTCAGGTCACTAGGTCAAAGGTCAAGGTCACAGTGACTCAAAACAGAAAAATGGTTTCAGGATGATAACTCAAGAATGCTTACGTCTAGGATCATGAAACTTCATAGGCACGTTGATCATGACTGGCAGATGACCCCTATTGATTTTCAGGTCACTAGGTCAAAGGTCAAGGTCACAGTGACTCGAAATAGTAAAATAGTTTCCAGATGATAACTCAAGAATGCTTACGCCTAGGATCATGAAATTTCATAGGTACATTGATCATGACTGGCAGATGACCCCCATTAATTTTCAGGTCAATGGGTCAAAGGTCAAGGTCACAGTGACTCAAAGCAGTTAAATGGTTTCCAGATGATAACTCAATAATAATTAGGCCTAGGATCATGAAACTTCATAGGTACATTGATCATGACTGGCAGATGACCGCTATTGATTTTCAGGTCACTAGGTCAAAGGTCAAGGTCACAGTGACAAAAACGTATTTACACAATGGCTGCCACTACAACTGACAGCTCATATGGGGGGCATGCATGTTTTACTAACAGCCCTTGTTTACAAAATATAATATAGAGTTCATGACCTCCGACCTCAATTTATGACCTTTACCTTAAAACATGGACCATGAGTGTTGTACTGGACAAATCATCTGGCAATAGGAATAAACATGCCAAAGTGATATTTTAATCCTCCCAGGAACTTAAACTTTCATGATCTTTTACCTTAATTGTAACCTTTGGTCTTTAACACAGGAGGAAAGTTACTATGCAGGAACAAAAGCTGTAATTTAATTGAAAGTTTAGACCATTTTGATTAATCTAGTTGATGATTAAAATTGAATTTTCAATCATCATTAAAATGTGATTTGAATTAATCTGTGGTATTTTTGAAACATCAACATCATAACATTTTAAAGCTCACCTGATTGCTCAGGTGAGCTTTTGTGACCGCTCTTTGTCCGTCGTCCGTCCGTTGCCCGTTAATACTTGTTCGTAAACACTCTAGAGGGCACATTTCTTTTCGGATCTTCATGAAACTTGGTCAGATTGTCCCAATGATATCTCGGTCGAGTTGACTGGGTCATGCCGGGTCAAAAACTAGGTCACTAGGTCAAAAAAAAAGAAAAACCTTGTAAACACTGTAGAAGTCACATTTCATGCCCAATCTTCATGAAACTTTTAAAATGTTTGTCTTAATAATATGTTGGTTGAGTTAAAAAGTGGTTCTGGTCCATTGAAAAACATGGCCGTCAGTGGGCGTGGCAGTTTTCCTTATTTGGCTATAGATATACCTTGTTAACACTCTAGAGACCACATTGTTTGTCCGATCTTCATGAAACTTAGTCAGAACATTTGTCCCAATGATTTCGCGATCTAGTTTGAAACTGGGTCATGCTGGGTCAAAGACTAGGTCACAGGGTCCAAAAAAAGAAAAACCTTGTAAACACTGTAGAAGTCACATTTCATGCCCAATCTTCATGTAACTTTGTCAAAATGTTTGTCTTAATGATGTGTTGGTTGAGTTCAAAAGTGGTTTTGGTCCGTTGAAAAACATGGCCGCCAGTGGCGGGGCAGTTTTCCTTATTTGGCTATAGAGAAACCTTGTTAACACACTAGAAGTCACAATTTTTGCCCAATCATCATGAAAGTTGGTCAAAACATTGGTTTTATAAATTATTGATATCTCGGACAAGTTCGAAAATGGTCCAGATCGGTGAAAAAACATGGCCGCCAGTGGGCGGGGCATTTTTCTCTATATGTATATAGTTAAAACATCTGAACACTCTAAAAGTCACATTTTTGGCCCAATTTTCAAGACTTTGGTCAGAACATTTGTTTCCTTGATACGAGAGTTGAGTTCAAAAATGGTTCCGGTCAGTTGAATAACATGGCTGCCGGGGGGGGGGGGGGCAGTTTTCTTATATTTATATTGTAAAAAAAGCTTTTGAACACTCTAGAAGTCACATTTTTTGCCCAATCATCATGAAACTTTGATTGGTGTTATATATACATGTATCTCAGATGAGTTTGCAAACTGTCCCGATTGATACAAAAAACAAAAAAACATGGCCGCCAGGGGGGTGGGGCAGTTTTCCTTATGTGACTAGAGAGGAACCTTGTGATCGAACACTATAGAAGTCACATTTTTTTCCTAATCATCTTGAAACTTTGTCAATACATTGGTTTTATTGATTTCTCGGACAAGTTGGGAAATGGCTCAGATCTGTGAAACACACTTTTTAGCTCACCTGATTGCTCAGTTGAGGTTTAAGGATTGGTCTTTGTCCGCCGTCCGTCCGTCCACATTTGGTTTGTAAACACTCTAGCATTCACACTTCTCAAGCATTCTTTATGAAAGTTGCTGAAAGATCTCAGTCAAGTTTGATAATGAGCAAAATCACATAATTAATGCCATAATTAATGCCCTTAGATTGTCCAAATTTTCATTATAGTATACAAAATCCTTGTAAACACTCTAGAGGTCACAATTTTGTTACAGATTTTATGAATCTTGGTCAAAATATTTATTTTTGTAAGCAAAGTTTGATGTTTGGTAAGGGAGGTCAACTCAAATTAAAGGTCACCAGGTCAAATCTTACAAAAACAAAAACACTCCATACGCCAGAGTTATGGTTCACAAATGATGAAACTTGACCAGGATGTTTGTCTTGACAATATCTAGGTCAAGTTTGACGTTAGGTAAAGATTGAATGAACCGACTCCTCTCAGGTGAGCGAACTAGGGCCATCTTGGCCCTCTTGTTCTCTTTTAATCTTGACAGATAATCTCAGGCTTGTTTCTGGCATCTTTCAGCATTTTATATGCATGTTTTCTTTGTCATTTCAGAGGAATGCCATTGACGAGTGTAGACGAAATATAGAGTTGCTCAAGCAGTCCATTGAGGCATCCAGGAAGCTGACTCTCCAGAGTAAAGCTGCTTTATATCATTAATTATGACCCCATTGATTTCTGTCCATCTGGCCGTCGGTCTGTTTGTACACACACATTTGTGAAAGAAGTTATTGTATACTTTTCAGCATACAACATACAAACGAGCAGGGATTATTCCTCATGCTTTGAAGTTGTGCATGTGCCATTTGTATCATCATATGTAAAAAAATCACAAATCCCTTTTTGAACTAAGGATTCATGTTACATTATTATTGTAACTATAGATATTATTTAAAGAAAATACGCAGGGCTAGCGCCGGCCCAAAATTTCTTTGAGCCAACCAGTTTTCGTTTTTCGGGGCGCGAAAAGTGGTTTTTAAATCATAATATATACTATCAACTTGTTCATATTTATTTTAATGACAACAATGGCATATCACATATAAGATGCAGTTTTCAACATAGAAATAATTATTATGGTACTTGTCAAAGTACAAGAATTAATTATTATGGTTCTTGTCAAAGTACAAACGTAAGTTAATTTATACATGTAAACTTAACAGTGGAGTAAGTTGTCCCAAATTTAAAATCCTGAAAATTAGGCCGGGGGTCTTAAAACCGAAGCCCCAGGAATCCAACAGGAATAAAGGGCTCAAGTGGCGAACGACAGCGCGAGCCCTGAAATACGTCATTAAAACAACACTGTCCAGATGAATTGTATCATTGTTGTATATTTTTCCTCTTATTAGTTTATCAAATAAAACTGACCAAATCAATGGGCTCTAATGGTTTATATACACTTAAATGGCAAAGATAACTTTAACTTAAAAAATCTGTTCCTCTTAAGTAAATTTAATCTCTATGTATGTGTGCTTGAGTTGGTTTTTTAATGGCATTTATGTGTTGAATCATACTTATTTTAGACAAAGCAAGTCATGACAATATCAGGCGGGAAAACCTGGTGCATTACTCAAAGGGTAAAAAGCACCAGGAAAAGAAAAAGAGAATCAAAGAGTACATTGAGCGTGTCTCAGAGACGATTCACAGAAAGAAGGAGAAGTTAGCCCAGAAATGCAATGAGCTGATGGCCCTCAGGAAATCTCATATTGCTGATCTCACAACATTTATCTTTCCTGTGATTGAGGTGAAGTCTGAAAGGTATGTTATTAAATTTTCAAAGGTAGGAAATGATTGTTTTGGTATTTCAAAGTTTGATGTCACATTTAGTAGTTTTTGATGATGCAGCTCGTCTAAGTTATCATACCATGAACAAATTCTTCACAATGGCGATCTATGTAAAAGACGGAGCCAGTCCAATTGAGTTAGCTAAATATTCTCAATGGGCATACCTTGCTGATTATCATTGATAAAGGTAAAGGCAGCTTGGTTCCTGTCCTTTTTCAAATTTATCGAGAGGTTCAGGACAGGAACCAGACACGAAACTGCCAGGTGGCACTTCAAACGCTGTGACCCTGGGGAAACCCCAAAAGTAGTTATTTTTAGATTTGATCGAGAATGTAACCCGCCTCCCAGTTTCGCTGAATGGGTCAAGTTCTCCACAGGTACTACTTCCCCGTACCCCCAAATTTTTTGTAGCCATTTTTCGTACCCCAATTTTTTCTTACCCAATTTTGTTTTCGTACCCATTTTTTTTTGGCAAAAATGTTCGTACCCAAATTTTCGTACCCACATACACAATTGTGGTGATGTAGACAAACTTAAATTGATGCTTTTATATCAATCCATTTCAAATGCATCGTCACACCAGTACTGTCAGTACTTTGATTTTTGTAAGTATCTGAAAGATATTCTCATAAATTGATTTATGATCTTTTCTTTATAGTACATAAAGGATCTGGCACGAGTTGTCATATCATACCATATTTTATTAAACAAGTTCAGGAATTTTGTTAGTAAGGGAGCCTTTGGCGAGCTTACTATCGAATTTCTTGGATGAGTTAAATAAAATATGGTATGATATGACAACGCGTGTCAGATCTTTTTATCACATGCTTTTAAATGAGCAAATTAAATAAATATTTAAGCAAAACATAATGATAAATCCAGAATGTTCTTTACATTTCGTGACGTGATTTGACGTTGCAACGTCATTTCAGCAAAATAACAAAATGCGATTGGTCAATAAACGACAACTAAGCCAATGAAAACGCTTAAATAGTTTATCACACATGTGTAAGATAAAAATATTCGTAATGGTTATATTACATGGAAAACAGGGTATGTCATGTGATAAAATGATTTATTAATGTGTTGTGTTCAACAGCTGCATTTATGTTGTTGTTAGTGACACATTATGAAGAATAATTATACCTGTGTTTGTAAAATATATCTGGACATTTTTAATATAATTTCATCAAAAGAACATTATGCAAACATTGAATTGCACAAATTCAATAAAGCTAGAAATGTGTCTGTGGTACCGATTAACAGGTGCTTCACAACTCCTTTTTGTCTAAAAACTGCACTTATATCAGGAAAAAAAAAGAACAACAAGACGTTTTAAGTCCACATGCTGTTTCATATGTATTGCTACCAATACATCACATATAAAAGTGGAAGGAAGGAGGAAAGAGTGTCTTTATGCCCACCCACCTTTCCTCTTGAAGTGGGAGCATAAAAAGCCATTAAAATGCATTTTTATTTCATCTGAGCTCATTATGTTCATGATGAGCTTTTGTAACCACTTTTTGTAGGTTGTCTATGTTGTCTCATCAACATTAACATTGGGAACTGTCTGGAGGCTCAATTTATTGTCTAATCTTTTATGAAATGTCAGAACATTTTTCATAATGGTATCTTGCCAGAGTTTGAAATCAGTTCATGTGGGCTCAAAAACTAGGTTACTAGGTCAAATTAAAAGAAAGCCTGTGAACACTATAAGTTACATTTTTTGCTCCACCATCCTGAAAAAGGTGCAGACTGCACGGGCTAATCTGGGATGTCACTTTACGCTTATACATTAAGCCCAGTTTTCTCACAACACTGCTAAAATAATATGCTTACTCCTTAAATCACTAATAAAGCATTCACAAGTCCTGTTGTTAATCCTGCAGAACCAGTCAGGAAATGGCAACGAGTGATGACGTTCTACAGGAACTACAGGACGCCAGTCAGACTGCGTACGTGCATGGGCGCTGGATCAATGCAAGCGGCCAGTATCGTATAGTGGCACCCACCCTGCCGGCCCATGGGGAGTATTCACAGTATAAAATCATGGGTACGATATGTTGTGTTGGAATTGGTACTAATATGACCAAATGGATTGCAGACTACCAAAATTTCAGTGACAAAAACTTTTGTTAATATGTAACATATGAACCCATGTTCACCAGACATCTTTTCATCTGACATGTTTGTTCAGGTGACATTGTTTTCAATTTAACTAAATATAATATAAATGTGAACATCATTTCCAATCAATTACTCGCAAACTAATTGACGGATTGGCTTGATACTTTCCATGTGTATTTGCCTTGGACAGTAGATAACACCTATTGAAATTGGGGTAACTAGGTCAAAGTCACTGTCACAATAAGTGTGAAAATTGCTTCCGATCAATAACAAGTCAACAAATTAACAAATTGGCTTGATACTTAATGTGTGCATCTGCCTTGGACAATAGATGACCCCTATTGAAATTGGGGTCGCTAGTTCAAAGCACTGTTTGATGGGCATATTTCTCCAACAGGGAACTCTTGTTTAACATTGAAATTCACAAAACTAAATCGATTTTAAGCATGTTATTCATTCAATTCATGTAAACAAACTGGAATCGCTTTTGGCTGCCTTCATTGTGAGCATCATTAAATCTTTGTGTATGAAAAAAAAAACATTTGATTATTAAGGTGCAACATGATGCTCATTAATTGTTGTGCCTTCGTGAATACTAAACATATCAGTTTCAGATGTGCTTCTCTGTCCGTTAGAAAATTTAAGACACTTCACTTTGTTTTGTGTAATAAGAAAATGTAGACACTTAAATATGTTGCAAAAAAAAGTGAAAATATATTGTCAGAATATTTAGAGACACGCTGACAATATACCTAATGAATAACATGAACTTTCATTTCTTTGCATAAGGCCACCAATGAATGGCAGCTTGTGCGTGTGAATACCATGAATATTTAATTTTCTCTCAAACTGTGCATATTATTATCATGTTGTCTTAAACATATCAAAGTACAACGCAATTCAATCTGAGACTATATGACACACTTAAGCAGGAGCACATTGTGTAAAAAAATACTTTTAACGCGAAAAGTATCGTCAGTGATATCCCTGTTCAGAATAATCAGACTAATCTGGGATGACACTTAAAGCCCACGCATTATCCTCATCAGAAGCAAAGTGAAAATGGCAAACAGCCTAAAACCAGAACAGTCTGCGAGTAATTAGCAGTTTGTTCAGGTTTTAAGCTGTTTGCTGCTCATCAGTAGCTTTTAGCCCCGTTTTTCCAGTGTCAGGCTCATTTGATATTTTTCTAGTTGCGAGAGCAGCTGAGGACGGCGCCACTGCAGCAGGGTTGAGCAGCCCACAGAGTGCGGGCAACACAATCATAGCTGGGCTCTGTTATACTTCACAATCTGTGGCTGTTATAGCACACATCCTCAACGTGTGCTTGCCAAAAAAGCAGTGCTACAGGTATTTGGTACACTAGGGAACTTTGCTTGAGACTAAACTCTATGCTTGGAAGTGTTTTGTTTGAGTTTTGGAATTCTTTCTTTGAATTTAAAAGAATTGGGGAATATTGTTATAGAATATGCATTATTTGCAATTGTGTAATGTAATATGAAGAATTCCGACCAAAAATCACATTTTTTTGTGTTTTTAATTGGTTAGAGGGCGATTTGACTTAAGACCTGATCCAGACTTTTGCGTTAATTTTGTGGTAGTATGCATTGATTTGATGGGAAGGGTAAAAAAAATCTGCATAAAGTTGAAAGTATTTCATTAACAACAAGGGCTGTTTGTAAAACATGCATGCCCCCCATATGGGCTCTCAGTTGTAGTGACAGACATTTTTTAAATATGTTTTTGTCACTGTGACCTTGACCTTTGACCTTTTGACCTGAAAATCAAAAGGGGTCATCTGCGAGTCATGATCAATGTACCTATGAAGTTTCATGATCCTAGCCATAAGCTTTCTTGAGATATCATCGGGAAACCATTTTACTATTTCGGGTCACTGTGACCTTGACCTTTGACCTAGTGACCTGAAAAGCAATAGGGGTCATCTGCCAGTCATGATCAATGTACCTATCAAGTTTCATGATCCTAGGCATACGCGTTCTTGAGTTATCATCCGGAAACCATAATTTACTATTTCGGGTCACCGTGACCTTGACCTTTGACAGAGTGACCTCAAAATCAATAGGGGTCATCTGCGAGTCATGATCAATCTACCTATCAAGTTTCATGATCCTAGGCATAAGCATTCTTGAGTTATCATCCAGAAACCATTTAACTATTTTGGGTCACCGTGACCTTGACTTTTGACCTGAAAACCAATAGGGGTCATCTGCCAGTCATGATCAATGTACTTATGAAGTTTCATGATCCTAGGCATAAGCGTTCTTGAGTTATCATCCGGAAACCATTTTACTATTTCGGGTCACCGTGACCTTGACCTTTGACCTAGTGACCTGAAAATCAATAGGGGTCATCTGCCAGTCATGATCAAACTACCTATCAAGTTTTATGATCCTAGGCATAAGCGTTCTTGAGTTATCATCCGGAAACCATTTTACTATTTCGGGTCACCGTGACCGTGACCTTTGACCTTGTGACCTGAAAATCAATAGGGGTCATCTGCCAGTCATGATCAATCTACCTATCAAGTTTCATGATCCTAGGCATAAGCATTCTTGAGTTATCATCCGGAAACCATTTTACTATTTCGGGTCACCGTGACCGTGACCTTGTGACCTGAAAATCAATAGGGGTCATCTGCGAGTCATGATCAATCTACCTATCAAGTTTCATGATCCTAGGCATACGTGTTCTTGAGTTATCATCCTGAAACCATTTTACTATTTAGGGTCACTGTGACCTTGACCTTTGACCTAGTGACATGAAAATCAATAGGGGTCAACTGCGAGTCATTGTCAATCTACCTATCAAGTTTCATGATCCTAGGCATAAGCGTTCTTGAGTTATCATCCGGAAACCATTTTACTATTTTGGGTCACCGTGACCTTGACCTTTGACCTAGTGACTTGAAAATCAATAGGGGTCATCTGCGAGTCATGATCAATCTACCTATCAAGTTTCATGATCCTAGGCATAAGCGTTCTTGAGTTATCATCCGGAAACCATTTTACTATTTAGGGTCACCGTGACCTTGACCTTTGACCTAGTGACCTCAAAATCAATAGGGGTCATCTGCGAGTCATGATCAATTTACCTATCAAGTTTCATGATCCTAGGCATAAGCGTTCTTGAGTTATCATCCAGAAACCATTTTACTATTTCGGGTCACCATGACCTTAACCTTTGACCTAGTGACATGAAAATCAATAGGGATCATCTGCGAGTCATGATCAATCTACCTATCAAGTTTCATAATCCTAGGCATAAGCGTTCTTGAATTATCATCCAGAAACCATTTTACTATTTCGGGTCACAGTGACCTTGACCTTTGACCTAGTGACCTCAAAATCAATAGGGGTCATCAGCGAGTCATGATCAATGTACCTATGAAGTTTCATGATTCTAGGCCTAAGCGTTCTTGAGTTATCATCCGGAAACCACCTGGTGGACGGACCGACCGACGTGCAAAGCAATATACCCCCTCTTCTTCGAAGGGGGGCATAAATAAAAAATCAACTTCAATTTATGTTATCCAAATATTTGTATCCACTGGGTCATTAACCCATTTCTTTTTAAATTTTATATTGACTACAGAAAATGTTGAATCTCAGGAGACTGGTATTATTGTCCCCTACCTGTTTCACCGGAGGGGACTAATGGTTTGCGCTCCGTCTGTCAGTCCGTCCGTCACACTTTTCTGGATCCTGCGATAACTTTGAAAGTTCTTAATATTTTTTCATGAAACTTGGAACATGGATAGATGTCAATATGGACATTATGCACGTCATTTCATTTTGTTCCTACGTTCAAAGTTCTGGTTGCTATGGCAACAAATAGACTAGAAATACTGCTGAAAATGGTGGTTTTCTGGATCCTGCGATAACTTTGAAAGTTCTTAATATTTTTTCATGAAACTTGGAACATGGATAGATGTCAATATGGACATTATGCACGTCATTTTATTTTGTTCCTACGTCAAAAATTGTGGTTGCTATGGCAACCAATTTTTTTTTTAATAAAAAAAATCTGAAAATGGTGGAATTTGTGACAATGGTGGAGCCCGTAGGCGACCATATTGCTTGACAATAGCCTTTTTATCTCATTCTTAGTCTAACTTTTAACTGTAATTAAAACGTTTATGCATGAAATAAAACTACTCCTCTATGTCTTCTGATTTGTTATTGAATATTTTCAAACAAAGTATAACATTAAAAAAAAGTATTTAACTTGTAAAATGGGGGAGGGGCAGATAGAAGAGAGAAAAAAAAACGGAGCAGCTCATTTTCATCTGCTGAACACTCATTTAGTGAGTTCTGTTACTCCAACCTGTAAGTTACACAGTTTAATAACCATTTACACATGTTCATCTGCTCGACTCTCTTTCAGCGAGTTCTGTTACTGCAACCTGTCAGAGAAGCAGTTCAACAAGGCGGTGGCCCGACTCAACCAGAACATCCTGTACCTGTGCTTCTCCCAGGGGCTGGACCCAGAGAGGATTGAACCCAAGCACACGCTGCACAATATCCTGGAGCTGCTCACACATACCCAGCTCGGGAGGTAATGTAACCATATCGAATCTTTTGGTAGTTTGTTGTTTGACCTTTTTGTGTTGTGTTGAAAGGTGATATTATATCTGATTTTCAAAGCTTTTCTGTGGTTTATAAGGCTATATTAGTAGTTTAAAAACGATTATTTGCTGCTTCAAACAGTGACAAATTTCATAGAAATTTATCACTAATATTCACTAGAAGTTACATCGCCGCTACAAAGCATCAATCACATTTTTGTGTTTGTTTATTTATCACATATTTTCACTGGATGATCTAGAGCTACATTGCCCCCACATACAATGAGTCATATTTTCGTGTATGTTTAACTGATATAATATTTCAGGATTGGACCATTTGAGGTAGAACAAGACATGATGGACTCTGTTGAAGACTCCAACGGACATTCCGAAGAGAGTGATGAAGACATGTACAGTTTACAGACAGACCCTGACACCGGTGACTGGGAACAGGTGCCCTGATAATATCACGATTCCCCCGCAGCAACTCTCCTCAATTCAGCATCCTGCGGGCTACGTTTCTCAGGATATGACAGACTCCTCGCTGACAGCGTCAGCCAGCAGTGTTATCTCTTCCGCCTACAGCACTTTTGCATCATATTTCCGCAGATAGCACAGTGTGCCTTCCAGCCTATTTTAAGTAAAGTGTTTTTTATTATCTGTTTTATTTATTCATTTTTTTCTTGCTTTCCCATTTGGGCAAATACGGTTGCCTGTTTATATGATTTTATTAGCTTATAATTGTATAAGTCCATTTGTGAAAATAACGTGTAAGTATACTTTTATATTTTGTGATAATCTTTTAACTATTTGCTCTAAAGGGACTATAAATAGTTTGATCTGTATGTTAATTGTCAATGAAAAGTGTTGGATATATGATTCTACTAGGTAACTTATTGGAAAATACAAAAATCTTATTTTTGAAGGAAATTTTGGTTTTTGATTCTTTTGAAAGACTGACATCATAATGTATATTAATATTAATTCATTTTACATTCGTTCATTGCAGAAGAATAATGTATTTTAATATATTAATTCATTTTACATTCGTTCATTGAAGAAGAATGTGTTTTTATGCTTTGTACATTTGTCATTAAAATGTATCGAGATATTCAGCAATATCTTAGTACAGTTGTAAACAAAACTGTTCCAAGTCTTTTTATGTCCGCCAATCTACACTGGGGGACATATTTTTTTGCCCCGTCTTTTTGTTTGTTGGTTTGTTTGTGTCAAACTTTAACATTGGCCATAACTTTTGCAATATTGAAGATAGTAACTTGATATTTGACATGCATGTGTTTCTCATATAGCTGCACATTTTGAGTGGTGAAAGGTCAAGGTCATCCTTCAATGTCAAAGGTCAAATATATGGGGGGGGGGATATTGTTATTTTACTTACTGAACTTCTGTGTTGTGCTTTTAAACTGTTGTTAAAGTGGTTATGTTTTAATTATTTAAGTAGTTTTAAAATTGTTGCAAAAATGGAGCAGTCTTTCTTATGGTTGCTTTTTTCAGATGTAGATATTTGTGAGATGTTTCCAAAAGTTATCAATCAGTTCATGTGGGATTAAGAAATAATATTCAATTTGTTAGGTATGTTGGTTAGTAAAAAAATATCTGGAGTTAAGATGGAAAGAAATGATACCACAATATGGCATCAGAATGAAAATGCTTTGTATATTGACCGGTAAAAATAATAATTTGAAAAATTAGTTCACTTCTTACAGGATTTGATAAATTATTATTCAAAAGTATATAATTTATGGAACTTTGATACAAGTGTATATTATTTATCTTAAACTTATCCTTCAATATCCTTGTAGCCCGAAACTGCTAAGGACATAATGTGTAGCAGCATGTAAAAACAGTCTTATGCCTTAAGTGGCCAGCATAGCCCCAGACCAGCCTGCACAATATGGCATAAGACCCTTTTTCGTCTGATGCCGGTCATAATGTATGATTATTTTGACAAGTGTTGCATCCACAATCTATTTTTGTTCTCATAATACAATATTTAACTTCACAGTATTTGTACCAATGTGCAATGTGGTTGTATAAGGTTTTCCTACGGCATTTTATTACTGACATCAACAATAATAAATGATATTGAAAGATGTGTTAATTTTTGTCTCTTATTTGGTACAAAGGTGCAAGAAACATGCATATTGTTAACATTTAGACAAAATGAACAAAGCTTTCAAAGCTTACATGGGTTATTTTACCTTTATTTAAATAATTGTGATATCCCAAGCTAAGTCTACTTAACCAAATACAACACTCCTTTATTGGCAACTATAATTATGAATGTAATAATAGCAGTAATTACTGTTAAGTATTAATAAAGCACCATATGGTTTCTACAATTTTGAGAACGAGAATGTAACTATGAACTAAAACTGACATAAACGTCCGAAGACCATAATCTGTTCTTGATTGCTAAATGTGATATAAATACATCAAAGTAAAACATACTATATAGTAAATTAGTAATACTTAAATAATTAACAAATGTATACTTTTTGGAAAAATATCTCAATAAAAGAAAGGCCATAACATCAGCACACCTGCACGCAAGAGCTGCAAATGTACACTGTATCCTCGTAGCTATCTGTACTGGTGTAAATTAATATGGAACTCGTAATTTAAGAGACACATTAGGTTATCAAATTCGACTACAACAAGAAAGCTTAAAACATAAACAAATTTTAGTGAATATTGTTTCAATAATGAAACATACAATACCAATATGAAGGAGCATAAGGCTCTAGAACATTGAGCCTCTCTCGGAGAAGCCAACTCAAAGTATGTGCATAAGCATCATCCCTGATTTGACTTTGCAGTCAGGCCTATAAGGGACCATAGTTTCCTCTTTGATTGAATTTATTGTTTAAAGGAAATCTCTACTAAACAAAACAAGTCAAAGTGTCGTCCCTGATAAGCTTGTCCTTATTGCACAGGCTAATCTGGGACGATAATTACTGCACAGGCTAATCTGGGTCGATAATTACTGCACAGGCTAATCTGGGACGATAATTACTCTACAGGCTAATCTGGGACAATAATTACTGCACAGGCTAATCTGGGACGATAATTACTGCACAGGCTAATCTGGGACAATAATTACTGCACAGGCTAATCTGGGATGATAATTACTGCACAGGCTAATCTGGGACGATAATTACTGCACAGGCTAATCTGGGACGATAATTACTGCACAGGCTAATCTGGGACGATAATTACTGCTCAGGCTAATCTGGGACGATAATTACTGCACAGGCTAATCTGGGACGATAATTACTGCACAGGCTAATCTGGGACAATAATTACTGCACAGGCTAATCTGGGACAATAATTACTGCTCAGGCTAATCTGGGACGATAATTACTGCACAGGCTAATCTGGGACGATAATTACTGCACAGGCTAATCTGGGATGATAATTACTGCACAGGCTTATCTGGGACAATAATTACTGCACAGGCTAATCTGGGATGATAATTACTGCACAGGCTAATCTGGGACGATAATTACTGCACAGGCTAATCTGGGACGATAATTACTGCACAGGCTAATCTGGGACGATAATTACTGCACAGGCTAATCTGGGATGATAATTACTGCACAGGCTAATCTGGGATGATAATTACTGCACAGGCTAATCTGGGACGATAATTACTGCACAGGCTAATCTGGGACGATAATTACTGCACAGGCTAATCTGGGACGATAATTACTGCACAGGCTAATCTGGGACGATAATTACTGCACAGGCTAATCTGGGACGATAATTACTGCACTGGCTAATCTGGGACGATACTTTAGGCACATGCTTAAGCCCCGTCTAAGAACAAAGATAAACCACAAAAACAACAGTCACGTAAATTTAGCCTTAGATACCCAGATATTAACCCTTTGCATGCTGGGAAATTTGTCATGTGCTAAAATGTCGTCTTCTGAATTTTTCTAATTAGTATTTTCTTCGATTTTTTTCAAAGAGTACCATCAGTATAGCAAACAGTTTGGATCCTGATGAGACGCCACGTTCTGTGGCGTCTCATCTGGATCCAAACTGTTTGCAAAAGCCTTTAAAATTCGGTTCCCGCACTGAAAGGGTTAATTGAAAGAAAAAAACTACTGTAAATCATAGACAAATACAACTATCTCTTCAATAGGAAAAACAAACGTAACTAAAATATAATACGTTGATGTATATTTAAAATGACTATTGTTCAAACTTATCAGATGTCTACTAGTTCATAATAATACATATTACCAGTTTTGACATATTTGAACAAGTCCAAGTTTACAGGATTAAATAATCAATCTTTTTTTATTTGATGTTTTCTTTACAAACTAGAATGCTCATATTTTATCTTTACAAGATTGTACACAATATGATATGATAAAACAACCCATTTTTGCTTGATTTGGAACCTGATTAATTTTGCTCTGACACCAACAAATTATAATATTTGTTTAGACAACTAGCTTATTTTCCATAAAGCATATAATACGGTAAATAAAAAATGTTAATCAAAATTTCACTGAACCATAATGCCACTTTAACAAAACAAAACAGACACAACCCTTACAATTGAAAATGCAATAGCATCAACAAAAACTAAACAATACTCAAAACAAATTAATGTGTTCAAGCATTTTTTTCTTCAGAATACTTGACAAAAAACCGTCGGAAACAGGTGATGCTCCCCAAAGGTTTTTTTTGTCACAATATTGCACTATATATTCAGATAAAAGGAAACGTCTTGAGGGCACAGTAGTTGGGGGGACAAGAATTTTTTTATAGAAAATTTCAAAGGGCCATAAGTCATCTGACCAGAACCCTCGGATAATATGCACATCTCCTCTTGGTAGTGAAGCTTCCCATAAAGTTTAATTAAATTAAGGTCATAAGTTGCTGAGAAATAGCCCGGACAAGAATTGCACTATATGTACAGTTAATGGAAAATTTCAAAGGGCCATAACTCTGTGAAAAATCATCCGACCATACCCGGCTGATTATATGCACATCTCCTCTTGATAGTGAAGCTTCCCATAAAGTTTCGTTGAATTCCGGTCATTAATTGCTGAGAAATAGCCCGGACAAAAATTGTGCACGGACAGACACACGGACGGACAGACGAAGCGGCGACTGTATGCTCCCCCAAAAATTAATTTTGGGGGAGCATAGTAACAGATCTTTTAACTTGATTATTCCTGAAAACCAGGAGTGTTAATAAGGAAATTCATCACTTCAATTATATAAACGTTCTTAATTTCAATGATTGTCTGTGATAATTATTTAAAACAATAAAATCTTTATGGAAATAAATCAAACTCAGTCTTTTCACGAATATCTGCTATGGAGCATTTTACTTCCTTTTAAGCATGCAGCATACATATTGAACAAGCAACTTTCACAACACTATTCCATTGGCAAGCATTATCGTTTTGAAAACTTGTTGTCCCTGGGCAATGTTGTTTTTGGATTGGCTATAAGTTCCTGCACAGCCACAATAGCATGGTTAATTTGAGACTGAAGTTCTCGGAGGTCATGAATATGAAGAAGTCGGAGAATTTTAGCGACTTCATTGATAATTAAATCTGAAATACAAATAGAATAAGATAATTTCTCTCTTCTATTAACAGTTTAAACACACATGTTCCAATTTAAACATCTTGCCTAGATGTTTGTGATATATTACAGTTCTTATGTATGACTTAACTGTATTTTGTTGCTGTAGCATTTCAGTCATACAACTGCAGTTAGTAAACATATTTATTCTTTTCAGTCATACAACTTTAGTCAGTAAACATATTCACACTTTTCAGTCACACAACTTCAGTTAGTAAACATATTCACACTTTTCAGTTATACAACTAAAGTCAGAAAACATATTCACACTTTTCAGTCATACAACTGCAGTTAGTAAACATATTCACACTTTTCTGTCATACAACTGCAGTCAGTGAACATATTCACATTTTCAGTCATACAACTTCAGTCAGTACAAATATTCACACTTTTCAGTCATAAAGATGCAGTCACTTAACATATTGACACTTTCCAGTAATTTAACTGAAGTACCTTAACTTATTTACACTTGTCAAACATATAACTGCAGTCACAAAAGTTAGGAGGCAAGGCCAGGAATTTGATACCAAACACCGCAGGTTGATAATGAAGGACCTTTTTGCATACAATATCTTATTTTGGAGTTTATAAGATGGGACGGTAAAAGTAAATAAATAAATTGTCAATATTTGTTGAAAACATTAAAAGATTAAACCATTATTTGTTGGAACAAGTAATGATTTTTACTAACATTTGTCTTCTACTTAAGTAAATGTAATTGATCTTAATTATCTGCAAGTTAAAGCTTTACCTCCTGTATCAAAACCAAGTTCTGTATTTTCTATCGGTATAACATCACCCTGTAAACATGAAAAAATATATAATTTTGAAAAAAGTAAAACACAAATGAAAGGTATTACAAGCAAAAATTGGATTTTACCGTAAAAACGCAGGCATAAGTAGACATTTTTTACCTTCAAAATTCAATTAAACTTACAGTCTCGACTTATGAGGTCGTCCATGAAAAAAAAATTCAGCCAAGATCAATCGATCCCAGCGGTAATGGCTGTAGAAGTTGTTGTTAATGTCAGGGACCTTGTATAGGTCCCTGTTAATGTATAGAAAACTCGCTGATTTACGACAAATAAAACGTCGTCTTTAAACTGATACTTACCAATTAATATAATCACAGTTTGCAACAGTGTTTTTATTTTGATAATTAAATCCAAAGTTTTGATGTGTGCAGGTGTTTTTTCTATACTGTACATGTAAACAAATGACCAAGAACCCTATAAAAAGTCTCGGGAAAATTCGCAATCTGTGTGAATCGACAGTTTGGCGTCATCAAAGGAAAGCCGCTTCCTCTCTCTAGGCATAAAGCCACATGGTTCTTGCCGACAAAATTGGCTTCCTTTGTTTAGCAATCAAACGCTAAACCAATTGGGTGTTTGTAATTCAATGGCAACCGTTGAATTATGTAACACCAAGTGCTTAGCTACGCCTTTCGAATCTTTTGCAGCAAACGGAGGTGGAGTTTAACGGTTAATTGAACACGTGTTTTACGCAAGTTGAGTCCCGATTAGCCGTAATTACTCGGCATAAGCTTGTAAACGACGAATAAATTTATCTTGGAATTTTCGAGGAAGGCAGATTAATTTAAAGATTTACCAACTTCTTGTACATTTCCTTACTATGGCGTACGCATGTGTTACCGAAATTCTTAACACATTTATCGTAAATAATGGTACAATGTTTTGTTGGATTATAACTAGTTATCAAATTGCAAGGTAATAATATGTGTAACTACTATAATATCTGGTTTGTTTAATATAATTAAAATGTTTAACAATATAGAATCGGACAAGAAATTTGATGGGGTCGCAATTTTACGGACGCTGATTTTCGAATTTTCTTGTAATTTTGACACGACTTATGAAGTGCACATACCTAAAGTGTCAAATTTTCGAACCATTTTTATACCCCCTGACTTATGAGCGGGTAGACTTATGACTGCGTTTTTACGGTATATATAAGATATGTTTTTGTTTCTTGATGGTGGTGATTTTTTTCTGAGAAAAATCTTTAAAAGAAAATATGTTTACATCACAAATGTTTTATTTAATTGTTAATTGACACAAGTCATACAATTTTAAGAAAGGCACATAGTCATGCATTGATTTTTATCAAATGTTTAAAAACAAATGTGCAACATACCTGCTTAGATTTTTTACTTTTTTCCAAGACCTCTTTGGATAGTTTTTCCGTCACAACTATGCATATTGCCTAAAAAAGGAACACATTTGATAAGAAAAGAAACCAGTTAAAAAACAACAACTTTTGTTTACATAATTACTACAATAATCAACCCTGTTATTTGATTTCTTTCTTGTTAGGTAAAATTACTCCATGTTATGTAAGCACATTTTTTAATGAGAATGCATTTGTGTTGCAGGACAGTTTTTTGTTTAGATTGACCAAAGGCTAAGAGTCAATAATAATACGATATACACTTGGGGACTTTTCCAACGCATCACTTTTCAAACTTGAATATCTCAGTTATGAGTAAAGATATTGATTTAAAATTTTACATACGATCATTTGACTACAGTCTATGCAAGCTCGCTATAAAGTCATTCATCCGTGACGATTGGACGCTTAAGCACGTGGGGTAGGTGTGGTTCTATATGTTTGCACGTGGAAATTGTGAAACAAGATTTAATTTTAGTTTTATTTCAATTTAATTATTTTAGGTGGGTTTTTACACAAGGAAAACATAAAATTAATTTACAAAACAATATAGCTCGTATAAATATTCAGGAGCGCAATCTCGCACTTTGCATTTTACAGGCTACCTTTCCCACTTTCTAAAGCGCTCGAACGTCACGGATGAATGATTTTATCATAAGCTTGAACATATTGTAGTCAAATGATCACATGGGCAATTTTAAATAAAAATATTGACTCATTACTGAGATATGATAGTTTTAAAAGTATGGCGTTAGTGTAGTAATAGGCGATATACATGTAATTCCAATTAATTTCAATTTCATAATTATAGGTAAGTTTTTACACAAGAAAAACATAACATTAATTTAAAAAAACCAATATGGCTCGTATGAATATTCAGGAGCAAAACGGCTCAATCAGCATGCTGCAAGCCGGTCAGTTATTAAGACGTGTAAGTTTATGTGTTTTACTTTTGACATTGTTATTATTTAAAGTTGTACGAGTTTGCCAATTTGACTTTTGAAGTGACACTTAATTTGTTAAGTTTTATATTTTGTTGTTTTTCCATTTCAATTTAATTTTCAGGAATTATCAGATATGTGTTGAATTATTCTTGGTCCAAATTTCAACACAAGCCGTTCAAAAATAAGGGAGCTATATTGATATGATTAAGTGATGCGTTAGAAAAGTCACCAAGTGTATATTGTTAAACTACACTATGCATTCTGTAGCCTGTAGATACCTTCATCTGCTCCAAATGGTCAGCATAAGGAGGGATTTGCAACATCATGGCAAGGGAGGTCACTCCAGCCTTGAAGTCAGGGTCATTAACTGGAAATGTAAAGGTTGTTGAAATGTCAAGGTCATCATTATTTCAATAAGCTCATGTTAAGGATCCAGTATGTTGCATATGTTACCTGGTTGTATCACATAATAATTTGTTGGATGCTTTGGTATAAAATGCAAGTACCAGTATATTACTTGATGTATTTAAGAACATTACATAGGAACTAAAATAATGCTATAAAATGTCAGTCGCGTGGCCTTATGAACAAAAACAAACTAACATCAGACAGTAACAATTCAATAATACATCTACCTGCTAATACCTTGGGGGACATAAAAGTGTGAAGAAAATTTGTTGTTTTATATTCTGGACAAAATTACAAAACAAGAAATGTGTTTGTCAGAAACACTATGTCCCCTTCTGCGCCGCTTTGACTGTTTTTTTGTGGGTTTTTTACCTTTGATCTTGAAGGATGACCTTGACCTTCCACCACTCAAAATGTGCAGCTCCATGAGATACACACGCATGCCAAATACAATGTATGAAGTTGCTATCTTCAATATTGCAAAAGTTATGGCAAATGTTAAAGTTTGACCAAACAGACCAACGTAGGGCAAAAACAATATGTCCCCGACTATAAAACGAAAATCTGAAATAAAATTGCTGCAAATGAAATTTAATGTCCCATTCAATGACAGTTTCCTTATTTAATATTTTAATTTTATGAAATAATCAAGATATAAGTGTTGTCAAGAACATAATAATCTTGCAATTTGGTCACTAATATTAATCCATCAAAACACTGATGCCGATATTGATGATAAATGTGGTAAGTAAAGTAAACACAAATGTTCACCATTTTTTGGAATTATATAGGAAGTTGGTAAAAAAAAACTAGTTTGCCTTTTTCGGAAAAGCCAGGATAGAGAAAAATTGTGCTTTCTGTACATGAGCCCAGTAATTACAATTCCCAATTGGGATTGACCATGCGTGAATCACGTACATGTATTCAATAAGAGAGCATTGGGCACCACCACCTTTGTTCGCTGTAAAGGATGTGTTGTTGCATAACTGGACAATTGCACTGAGTAAACAAACAAGGCAATGATAAAGCCTGTTGATTTCTTGACAAAGGAAGCAAATTTATCGAAAAAAGAAAGGTTTAGCTTCACTTTGATGACATCAAACTGTCAATTCACACAGTGTGTGAAATTTTTAGAGTCTTGAACAAATGCGTTTTACTTTGTTTTCCAATTTCATAGTTAAAAAACACCTGCTAACATAAAACTTCTGATTAAATTATCAAAATGAAAGATAACTTAAGTTGCAAACCGTGACTATATTAATTGGTAAGTATCAGTTAAATGACAATGTTTTTTGTGTTATTAATACATGCAAACAAGTTTCCTTAACAACAACAAGCATCCATTATCAAAACACCGCAGGGATCTACCATTATGAATTCCTTTTTTATGAACTCATAAGTCCAGCCTGTAACTGTTAAATATTTTTGAATGACAAATTTATGGTAATTTGCCATTTGCATTAAGGGAATACACTGTAACTCCAATATAGCGCGGTCAATGGGGTCCAAGCCGCGAAACAGCGTTATAACGGATCCGCGTTATAGGTTTTGAGCTCATTAACTGCAGGGCGCTATAAAAAAAAAAAACAGGTATAAAATAGCCTATAATATAGGTCATGTATATTGCCATGCTGTAATGACGCAAATACATGCATATAAACCGAATCGTATCGATAACAGTATACATACCGCTTTTCTTATGTGCACATTTATCCGATAATCCAATAAAATTGCAACATCACTTAAAAATAATAATGTTGAACATTAATGACGATATATGTTTAAGAAATTCGTAAACACAACCGTACGCATATATGCCATTTTCAGAAGTGTTAAGAGTACAGTGCATTATGGGGCAGAGATTTCATTGGACGAGCGACTTTAAATTTAGATTGAATGCAATACGACTCATGTACAAAAAAATGTTTTATTGCGTCATACGCATGCAAAAAACGTGTTTCCCGGGGACGTTCGCATGTAAATAAATCGTCTGCATTATTTAATTTCTTATACACGAACTGAAAGATTAAATGACATAATACTAGAATGATAATGAAATGACAGAAAAAGTTGTTTTATACAGTAGGCAGTATATTTCACAGCCGCTCATTTAACATAGTCAAACTGCAACCATATCAAAGTAAGAATGTTTCAATCGTTTTGAATTACTTGAATTGTATAACTATCCCGCTTGCACTTAACTTATGGAAATTATCGCACTGAACCGCTCTGATGAGGAATACATGTAATAAACACTGACACGCGAGTTTTTCACACCTTTATTGACATTACACAACAGATTAACACCAATTAGCTGTCGGTGTTGTTTAACCTCGAGGTGAATAAAGCAATCAACATGACTGTGATTGCCGCCATCTTTGAATTGTCTGCAAATACATGAAGTTGCATAATACGAATTTGAATTAGAAATCAAATGGAAGGTTGGAGAAAAAATGGGATCCAAGCACCCTCCGCGTTATATTGGATTCAGCGTTATAACGGAGCGCTTTATATTGGAGTTACAGTGTATTGGGAATCATTTACTTCCAGTTTTTGTGAAAGATCATCAAAAACTACTGAAGATCCCGAGATTCCAAAATAGTGGTCATGGAAGTTCTATGATGTTGGATTGACAAAGGATGGAAATATTGTTCAATGCATTTCCAAGAAAAACCCGTTTCTCTGAATAAAGCATTGTGTACTGTCTTATATTAATAGAACATCTGTTAAATTCAGAGCCCTGGGGTTCAGATGTCTATTTTTCAAAGGTTAATGCAAGCTCTGTCTTGTTTATAGAAATTCACCTTTTCTAATATGACAGCTTAATGATTCTTTTGATTAAACCTTACCCACTCAGAAGCAAAGTGAAAATGGCTTTATTCAACAAGCGTACAAAATTTGTTTTTTTACTCACAGTCCAAGTTATCTAGTGGATTGGAGGAGACGCCACCTGGTGGGACGCCTGCTGCCGTGCTGGACTTTGGTGGACGTACTGACCTGAACTTCTCAACTAAAAGAGTAGAACATATTAATTAAAACAACACATATATTTAAATAAACAGCTGCGCCATGAGCGCATGATACGCCCGTCGTTCGCCAATGAAGTAGTAAGGTAATAAATAACCCTTTGAATCATTTTTTTACTTCAGTTTATTTGTATTTGAATACATGGTTTATTTTATAAGTACATGAGCATGGAGCGCCGTCTCCTTGACATTCATACCATATCTTTTTTTGAGTATATGTATGCATTTCTTTAGAGGATATGGAGTTGAAGTAAACCTGTTATAGATATTTTGACCAATAATAAAAGAGAAATGTAGATGGGTAAGTGGTAGTGTACAATCGGAATAGAAAAAAGCTCACCTTGTTCAATTTTTCAGGGATACTAAAAAAAAAAAATCCATCGAAGGATATTTGAGGTACAGTAGGACATCCATCGAAGGATATTTGAGCTACAGTAGGACATTCAATGAAATCACAAAATTTTGACGAACAAAGTCCCATAACTCTGGAACGACAATTCAGAATTCCGTCAAAAACGAAAGGGGATCAGGGTTTATCAATATTAAGATTGTGTTGAAATTTGAAAAAAATCCATCGAAGGATATTTGAGCTACAGTAGGACATTCAATGAAATCACGAAATGTTGACGAACAAAGTCCCATAACTCTGGAACGACAATTCAGAATTCCGTCAAAAACGAAAGGGGATCAGGGTTTATCAATATTAAGATTGTGTTAAAATTTGAAGAAAATCTGTCAAAGGATATTTGACGTAGCGTACGACATTAACAGACGGACGGACGGACGGACAGACGGACGCGGGGTATACCATAATACGTCCCGTCATAGACGGGCGTATAAAAAACTGGTAGTATGCTAAAAATTAAATAGATATATAACCCTCATCATGCGAAAATGGGTATTGTGCCCGGTGTCATATGCTGCCAACGTAGCTCCAGACCAGCATGTGCAGTTTTCCAGTCTGGTCAGTTGCCAACATCACTGCAAATGAGCCCACAAAACCTTGCATGACTAAAACGCTGACAAGGGACCAGCTCCTGACTGGACCACGCTGATGTTGAACTCATCTCGAGCTACACTTACATAACAAAACTTAAAATTTATGCCCGTATGCATAAGCAAAATACTGGGGAAATGACTGCTGTGGTTAAAACAGGGTTCTTAATAACAGCATAACACTGACAAATGCGTGAGTAGGGTACCTCTATCTATTTTTGTGCAAAATGACGCTTCATTTTGATCTTGCTGCAATTTAAATCAGCTTTTATTTTTCATTGAACAACATTCAACAAGAAGGGCACTGGTCCTACCGTCATCTCCATACTCCAGTCTGACAGCGTAGCCAAGTAACCAGTCTAACATGGCACTTCTGTCTGCAGGAGGATAGGGACATCCCAAATCTCTGAGGTACTGGAAAATATAAGACAACTCTAGAGAATATGAGCCTCGTTTTGGGAAAACTAGGATTAAAACATGAGCATTAAATGTCATCCCAGATTAGCCTGTCCTATCTGCACAGGCTAATCAAGAAAAACACTTTCTGCTTTTATGGTACTTTTCAATCAAATGAAATCTCTTCTGAGTTCAAATCATGTGTAGGCAGAAAGTGTCATCCCATATTAGCCTGTGAGGACTGCACAGGCTAATTTGGGTTGACACATAATGCACAGGCATTAAGCCGAGCTTGCGTAGAACGAGGCTCATATGATACATTTCAGATATTTACAAAAGAATTTCATTGCATAATTTATCACTCAAGCCTGGAGGTTAAAACAAATGAATGTTATCAATATAACAATAAAATGTATTAAACTAAATAAACGTCTTATGACTTATATTTAGAAATTGACAGGAAAATTGTTTTGTTCTGTTCATGTAAAAATCAAATACAAATAGTCACAGTTTGAAATATAATTATTTTTTTTAAACTTCATAGAACTGCTTTAAGCTTAAACAAAAATAGAAATCATATACAAATTATATGTTATTTAAACTGTTTTGTTTCTCACATGTAGCATTCTAAGTCTTATTGGCTAGAATTTCCTTTTTATTTTTCAACCAGTAATGTTTTCATGAGATTTGGAAAGTATGATTTTATGATTCTTTTTTCATAGATTTTTTTTATATTTTATATTTTAATTCATTATGTTTTGAATTTTGAATGGTTTTGTTACATATGCCATGTTGGACACACTGCAAAACAAATTTCAGTTTGATTTCATAATGATTTGTTACTACCATGCAATTTGAAAATCTAAATCTGTTTTGGATATTACAGGTAAAAATTGACATTAACTCAAAGGAAATAAATTATTGCAAAAGAAAGATACTTAAGTAGCCCCTGCCCAACCAAATCATAAAAATAGTGCCAATCTTATTAAATATAATTTATTATGTTATGATTATTGTTGTTTATCATAATGGTCACTAACTTTTTTTTTTCACTTCTCAAAGAACAAGGTTGAAAACTCATTAACAAACTTAACAAGAGCTAACTCAAGCTTTGGCAATCAATTAAATGCAATTAACATTTGATTAACAAATAATGCATCACCTTGTCAAAAGCTCTTGACCAATCTGCAGAAGCAATGTTTCTTAAGCCGGCACGTTCCTCTATCTTGTAATGGCGAATTTTCTGGTCTTCCAGCCAGGCAACAAGGTTTTGAAATTCACTTTCCTCTGAGAACACAAGTAATGTACATTTACAAAGGATCAAATGAATTTAAATTGAAAAAAAAAATATTTAATTTAAATTACCATTATTACTCTAAGTATTCTGACACTTAATTTTTATTTTTCATGTCCGAAAATTCAGATACAAAAAATATTCAAAAGTATGCTGGTGTCCAAAAATTTAGAGACATTATGTTGTGCTTGTTTGTTAATCATTACCCCCCGGTATATTTAAATAAAAGCAATAGCCAATACATCAATCTGAATGTGTAATGATATTATTATGTCCGAATAGTTTTTCTCTGCTTAGAAATAAATACAACTTCACATCTTTGCAATGTACAGTGGAACCCCTCTAAACCGGACAACCCCGGCACTGAGAGGAAATTCCGGTTTTAGAGAGGATACCGGTTTAGAGGGGACATTGACTATATAACTTTCAAAAAGTCAATTACATAGCCTAATGTGGAAAAAACACTTTCAGCAAATTTTAATAGTTAATGTACATATATCAGCAATATCAGTCACAACATAAATCAAACAGTGCACCCTGAATAACAAACTATTTTATACATGTATGGATTTGTTAGGTGAATTTAATTTTTTTTCAAACGATATCCCCGATCGTCGATTTTCCTACCCCATATTTCTCTGACAGCATCTTGAGTGTAGGTTTAGGGAACATCTCTGACTCTTTTATCAATTTGATTTTGTCTTGTAGAGACAATTCCACGCGCATTTGCTTAGAAGGAGGTTCGGACATTTTTAGTCTTAATTATCTTAATTACCAATTTAAAAATCTAAATGAATATCTTAATGCAACTGCTTCATAACTCTGCAAATCACCATTTTATATGACACTAAATGAGCAATTGTAATAAACAACAAAAATTAAATATCATTAAGATAATTAAAAGCACAACTTCCTACATAAAAAACAAACCACACTAAAGAACTCTATGTTTGTTTTCAGTAATTATAATTAGTATTATCACCTCTATTGATCGATATGTACATCACCGGACAAGTATCTTTCAATTGTTTTGCGATTTTTACAGTTTGCAAATTTTTGGACCACCTATATTAATTTCACGCTTCTTTAATCCGCTATTCACAACTTTTTTGACACTAGGTCTAAGGTGCAATTAACTGGCCCTGAGCGGTTTAGAGAGGTACAATTACGTATGGAATGACCCAATTTTTATCTAAAGAATGACCGGTATTCGGAGCTGAGGGGATTCCGGTCTTGAGGAGATATTTTACGCACGGTTTTATAGGTGAAAAAATTGGACCGGACAATTTGTCCGGTTTAGAGAGGATTCCGGTATAGAGAGGATCCGGTTTAAAGGGTTTCCACTGTATTACCTGAAATGCAGTAAAACAAAAAGTTACAACATAAACACACTGCTTCCTTAAAACTATGTCATTTCAAATGATGTTGGGTGAAACCATTGTTTATTACTAGTATACATGGTAATTAATCCAATAGCACAGATGTCATGGTCCATTGCCCTCATGCATTTATCTACCAGATTTTATGATCTTAATCCAATTATTAAAAAACACATGATCGAAGGGTCACCACATAAGCGAAAACAGGGAACAAATCTGGTAAAATATCGCTGTAAAATATAATGCACGAAAATTAAGTCATTATTTATCGAAAAATCCCTGTATGTACGGAAATTAAGAGTCACAAAAACTTAGGGTAATTACGGCAACAAGAGAGCAAAAGACCACTGGTCCCTCACCAGCGACCAAAAGAAACTGAATTGTTCTGAGCAACTTTTGAAATGTTACTTCTCACATTGCTCTTTACCCATTTTTGAACTTATCTGAGATATCATAACAACACATGTTCTGATAAAGTTCAATGATGATTGTGCAAATATGTTATTTCTAGAGTGTTTAAAAGGTTTCACAATAGCAATACAATAAAAACAGCCCCACCCCCTGGTGGCCATGTTTTTAAATGAAAAGAAACAGTTCTTAACTGAACCAAGATATTGCAACAATTTATTTCACTATAAATGTGACTTCAAAAGTCTTCACAAGCTTTTTCTTCACTTTGACTATGTGACCTAATTGAAAATCATGTGACGCAGTTTCATACTCGGACACAATATTGTTAGGACAAAATTTTCAAAATGTCAAATCAATAAATATAGCCCCTGCAGTGTTAACACGCTTTCTCTTTATTTTCACCTACTGACATAGTTTGCAGATCACCTTACAATACTCAGTTTTGAACTCCTCGGTAATAGCATTTAAACGAATACTTTGACTCAGTAGGTAGTTTCATGTGCAATAAGTGTGGTCTCTGGAGCATTTGCATGCTTTTTCTTTAATTTGACCTATTGACCTAGCTTTGTTTAGCCCTTGAGACCCAGTTTTGATCTCGACCTAGATATCATTGGGACTAAATTTTATGCACTGAAGATTGGGCAATGAATGTGACCTTGTGTTTTCACACGCTTTTTCTTGAATTTGAACTAGTGACCAGGTTTTTGATCCCATGTGACCCTGTTTTGAACTAAACCAAGATGTCACAAGGATATAATTTTCTTACATATTTTCATGCAGATTTGAAAGTTAAAGTTACCTCTAAAATTAAATATAACAACATTGCATGTGTAACTTCTCGTTTCCTCCAGTGACTAATAATCGATCATTTGAGAAAACGAGTTACAGGTTTATGAATTTGTGCAATCAATGCAACAATAATCCATTTACCTTCAAAGCTTTCAAATTTATACAGCATTTTTAACCACGCAAAGCCGATAGTTCCATACACACTGCAATATCATTCACTACTTAGGTGGCTGACCTAGTATCATGACTATTTTATTGACATCACACCAAAAAGAAGAGTACTCAATTGCAATAGGCATTAGGCCAACTAAACTTAAATTTAACAAGATGTGTTTGTGAAACACAATGTCCCCCTATATGACGTTTGACCTTGAAGGATGACCTTGACCTTGACCCTTCACCACTCAAAATGTGCAGCTCCATGAGATACACATGCATGTCAAATATAAAATTGCAAGCTTCAATATTGCAGAAGTTACATTACATGAGCAATTTTGACCCATATATTTGACCTAGAAGGATGACCTTGACCTTTCACCACTCAAAGTGTGCAGCTCCATGAGATACACATGCATGCCAAATATCAAGTTGCTATCTTCAATATTGCAAAAGTAACCATAAAATAAGCAATCTGGGCCACATATATTTGACCTCTGACCTTGAAGGATGACCTTGACCTTTCACCACTCAAAATGTGCAGCTCCATAAGTTACACATGCATGCCAAATATCAAGTTGCTATCTTCAATATTGCAAAAGTATTCATAAAATAAGCAATTTGAGCCACATATATTTGACCTCTGACCTTAAAGGATGACCTTGACCTTTCACCACTCAAAATGTGCAGCTCCATGAGATACACATGCATGCCAAAAATCAAGTTGCTATCTTCAATATTGCAAAAGTATTCATAAAATGAGCGATTTTGGCCACATATATTTATCCTCTGACCTTGAAGGATGACCTTGACCTTTCACCACTCAAAATGTGCAGCTCCATGAGATACACATGCATGCCAAATATCAAGTTGCTATATTCAATATAAAAAAAGTTATTGCAAAATGTTAAAGTTGGCGCAAACCAACCAACAGACCAACCAACCAACAGACCAACCAACCAACAGACAGGGCAAAAACAATATGCCCCCTACTACTATAGTGGGGGACATAAAAATTTGATTTAAATCTTATATAAGCTTAAACAGTTTTTTATAACTTCTATTAACAATTTAACAAGTTTCTGTTTTATTGGTCATTCTTTTGAGAAACATGGGCACATAAAAGTGCTGTTCAAATAAATTTGGACATAAATGTCACTATTAAGATTTCATGAAATATGCATCCAATCTGGATGGGTTTTTCCCATGGAACAGGTGTATATCACCTGACACGATAAGCACATCTTTTATGCTAGAATCTATGAGGATTTTAATTTTTTATGCAACAATTTCTGAAAATCAAAAGAAAGTGATCATATTTTTTTTAAAGAGGTGTGTTTGTCAGAAACACAATGCCCCCTACTGCACCGCTTTGAAGTCATATATTTGACCTTTGACCTTGAAGGATGACCTTGACCTTTCACCACTCAAAATGTGCAGCTCCATGAGATACCCATGCATGCCAAATATGGAGTTGCTATCTTCAATATTGCAAAATTTGACCTTTGACATTGACCTTGAAGGATGCCCTTGACCTTTCACAACTCAAAGTGTGCAGCTCCATGAGATACACATGCAAGCCAACTATCAAGTTGCTATCTTCAATATTGCATAAGTTATGGGCAATGTTTAAGTTTTCGGACGGACGGACAGACTGGCGGACAGTTCAACTGCTATAATCCACCCTAACGGGGGCATAAAAACATGTTTCTATTAATTTATGTTACTAATAAAATAAAATAAACTAGATATGTGTTTGTCAGAAACACAATGCCATCTACAGTGATCTACTGCGCCTTTTTGAAGCCATATATTTAATCTTTGACCTCGAAGGATGACCTTGACCTTTCACCACTCAAAATGTGCAACTCCATGAGATATACATGCATGCTTAATATTAAGTTGCTATCTTCAATATTGCATAAGTTATGGGCAATGTTAAAGTTTTCGGACTGACAGACAGACGCCATATATTTGACCTTTGACCTTGAAGGATGACCTTACCTTTCACCACTCAAAATGTGCAGCTCCATGAGATACACATGCATGCCAAATATCAATATTGCAAAAGTTATGGACAATGTTAAAGTTTTCAGGCGGACGGACAGTTTAACTGCTATATGCCACCCTACCGGGAGCATGAAATAAATCAAACTACTGCGTGCTTCCATTAGGGGAGCCAGTTGTCTGCTTCACTTTGCAATTTATGTGGCAATTTAATAAAGAGGACCAATACATGTATAGAAGATGGAATTTTGGTAATCTACCCAATACGTCAGTTGTATGGTCTGTTGCCCTCCGGGCATTTTATGCCAGGTTTTATGCCCTTAATCCGGGTGTAAAACTCCATGATCGAATAATGCCAGATCAGCGAAAACAGGAAAGAAATATATAAAATTTACCGTCTGAAAAATTGGAGTTATTAATTTTGTCAGAAAATACAGTCATGAACAATAATTATTATGGCTAAAAAAAGGGGGTGTTCAAAAACTCAGAGTGTCTGAAAATGTAAGAGTAATAATGTTATACCTGATCGTCCTCATTTTCGTCGTGCTTTATTTTATTTTTAAACATTGTAATGTTATTGAAACAAAATACTCTCAGTGCATGTGTGTAATGTCATCATTCTGAGGCTTAACGTTAGAAAAATGATTGATTTTAGGACCCGCTTGATACTAAGGCACTGTACTATATAAAATCAGGTTCAGTTAACTAAATAAAGATTAATTTCAAAGATTTAACAGTCTGATATACTTGCATTGTGTTATCTTAACCCAGCATTAATTTTTGCAATATATGGATGATATGACAATTTTCGTTGAATGTTCAACTGTTTACATGCATATGCCATCAATCAATCACTCCCCAATACAATGCTCTTGTTTTGCTGATTCAGAATATTTTGTTTAATCCTTTAAAAAGAATAACAGCTGCAACCCTATAATCATATCATTTAAAGTTTTGCCTTTCAACTCTTGAAACAGACGTACAGATGGCCAAGGCAACTTTTTCATTATCTTTAATCAAAATGTTAACCCGATAGATTCTATCCGAATTTAGTTACAAGTTATGCAATATTAGGTTTATTGAATGTGGTTTATAGATGAATATAAATTACCTTTCCAGTTAAAGTTATTTGGTTTTGGATATTTCAATGCGAGTAGTTTTCTTCTAAAAAGAGTTGCCATAATTTGTAAATTTAGAAAATGTATTGCTTTACTCGCGTGCCACTTTTCCGGAAGTGAAATGCCGGTTAAAGGGAAGGAACTCTATTTGTCCTCAGGGATTTTCGTAATGAATGTCAAATCTTTTTCCTGATATATTTGCCGTTTATTTTCGATCTTATTGATGACATAGGAGCTCCATATGGTTCAACATGTGAATAGTAAAATGTGCATCAGTTCTTGTGGAAACAGTACTTCACTACTTGGTAATCAAACATTTTATCTCACGTTTAACAGAATAAAATACACATGTAGATGAATAGAATAGGTATCGTCTCTAATAAATAAGTCATTTAAGACTGTGTGACTGTGATTTGATTTTAGTTAATTATGATTACCTTAGATATAGTTAAGGCAAATTTTGATGTCAAAAGCTTCTAATGTTAAGCAATACAAAGTGTAGTAAAATTTAGACATAATAATTCCCACTTATTAATATCAGTTTTATTGCAGAGTCAAACAGTCCAACATCGACCTAACAGAAATGGTCCGCTATAGTAAAGTCCAGAAGCAAGTTTTGGCATTGTATAAAGCTTTCATGAAAGAAGCCCAGGCTCGACCTGGACTTGCTGACTACATACGCAGCGAATTCAAGAAGAACTCTGTTATCCCTAAGACCAACACCATACAGATAGAGCAAGTTTACAGACGAGGTCTTCGTCAGCTGAAAACGTTGCAACGTCAAGACGTCAAGGGTGTTGGTGTGTTCACTAAGAGCACTTCTGAATCCCAAAAGCCCAACAAAGATTAAAATAGCTTTCTTTGACTGACATTGATTTGTGTATTAGTAATTTTACTAAAAAGTGACAAAATGTTTGTGAAAAAAGCTAAACCCATTTTGCTGAAAAAGTTGTGTTTGAATACGATTTTCAGAGTAAACTCTTCAAAAGAATATAGCAACATTTTAGCCACAGATGTTTATCAGTCTGCGATAGAAATATTTCCGAAAGGTATCCAAATGGCCTTTGCATATGGCTCAGGCGTTTTTCAACAAGCCGGTGGGGATATGTCTAAAAACATGCTAGATTTTATTCTGGTTGTTGATAATGCATTACAGTGGCATTCTGAAAATTTAGCCATGAATAACCACCACTATTCATTTTTGAGAAGGTTTGGTCCACAGGCAATAAGCAATATCCAGTCTAAATATGGTGCTGGGGTTTATTTCAACACTCTTGTACCATTTGAGAATCGATTAATTAAATATGGGGTTATTGAAACTCGAACACTTATTGAGGACTTAGTAAACTGGAATACACTGTATGTAAGTGGGCGATTACATAAGCCTGTTAAAGTAGTTAAAAAACCAAACTTAGCTGAATTAATATCTGCACTGAATACAAATTTATGTAGTGCCTTGCATGTAGCAGCATTACTTCTACCAGAAAAATTCTCAGAAGAAGACCTGTACACTATGATAACAGGACTGTCATACAGTGGTGATTTTCGTATGACATTCGGGGAAGATAAAGGAAAAGTGGGAAAAATTGTTAAACCGAATCTGCAGCATTTTAAAGAACTTTATCATCCAGTTATAGAAAATCATAAATACATAAACCTAGATGACAGGACAGGCAAGTATGTGCATCTTCACAATGAAATAACAAGATTTTACAATTTGAATCTTTCTCCTAGATGCGTCAAAGAAGGGCTAAGGCATCACCAGAATAATCCAAACATGTATCCAGACACTGAAGAAGTCATCCGAAAACTTGCCAAAGATCTCAATATTGATGAGTATGTTGCTAAAAGTGTCGCTGCAATAGTGAACAGCTCTAGTTGGAGTCAAAGTGTCAAAAATATTCCCACTGCTGGTTTCATTAAAAGTGTTAGATACAGTTTCAGCAAGGTGAAGAAAATGATTAAAGGAAAGAAAGTGTTTGGATAACACTTGATTTATTGATGAAAGTTTGTTGGATTCATTATGGATTAATGAAACACTAACAGTTGTAAATGTATATTTTTTGGCATGGATTGTTCTTGGGTTTTTAGCTTGACTATTCACCGAGTAGTCCGAGCTACATTACTCACCCAAATGTTGGCATGTGCATCATGGTCTTGTTAGGTCTTAAGGTTAACATGCAACATCTCCATATCACTGTCTCTACTACCAGGCCTTTCCTAGAGAGTCTAGTGTCCGTTAAACTGACCCATTCCCAAACAAAATTGTAATTAAAAATCCCAATTTTAAAAAATAAAATAAAAATAATATAATTTTCTTTTTTAAAAATAAGTGTCATAACTATTATATCTCCATTTTATTTTAATATTTCAATAACATCTAAAAAAGAATATAACTATTGTTAATGATTTTGTGCTAATTTAAATTATTATAAAGAGTTATATGAAATAAGTTTTTCCCTAATTAGTGTATTTTTTTGCAGGAAAGGTCCAGAATTATGCCCCTTTTTGTACTTTTTGAACTTTAGGTAAATGTTTGCATGCAACAAACTCCTAACTATAGTTGACATGCTGATCATTAGTTTAGAAGCAGGTATTGTGCGGTCAATTCAACTAAATAACTTGGCAAAATATATACGGTAGTCTCTTGTCATGGTCACATGTCTTGTTTTAATTTATATTATTATTATAATTATTTTCAAAACTATGTTGAGATGTTGTAAACAACTACTACAGATATTAAACTTAAAAAATGTCTTTGTAGTCATTATATCAGGCGACTTACCGAAAATGTACACTATACTATCAAAGCATAAGCTCTTCTTTTTTGTTCAATTGAAAGGCAATGTTTAGCTTATGAAGGTGTCATTAATTTTTTTGTTTTCTACAAAAGGTTTTATTGGTGTATAAAATAATGTAAACTTTATAGTAAATTAAGTAAACTGCAGAATTCAATTTAATGACGATATAATTTGTGAAGCCATCCTAACCTTATTGAAACACAGCTGTATTGCTAGTTTTAGTTCCATTGGTCAATTTACATATATTGCACAATATATATATATGATGGACAAATTGAATGCTTGATAAATGTGAAAAAAAATCTTTTATACATCAAGGCATGTGTTGATTACAATTTTGACTTTGTGGGTTGTTTGTGGTACACTTTTTCAACCTTTGTATAAAGGCTAGACATACAGTTTAAAATCGCTTTATATCGTTACAAATTATAATTTCTGCTACATATTATCAAACACTATACACATATTTTATAAAAACTTTATTTTAAATAAATGATTTTTGATATGATAAAAATGGAATGATTTTATACATTGCAATATAGTTTCATTCTTGTATGTATACAATATAACAAAAAGCTACAACATGTTAAACAGAAGGATTTTGAATCATTCATATTATATTTTGTACAGTTCATGTATATTCACACACCATCAGAACAGGAAGGGAAAACAATTTTGAGTCATTACTCTGCATAACATATCAAAAGTTAAAATTACATAAACAATTAAAATACAATTGGAAGCCTAGAAAAGCAGACTACTGCTATCCTTAACAAGTAAACAACATTTGTTACAACCTGTCACAACTTCTGTCTGTAGGTATTTACAATAAAATGAAACGATGAAAGAATTGTTACTAATTTGATATCTATTCATTAGAATAAACACATTTATAAGTAGAACTACGTTTAAAATTCATTGAGTCTTTTTATGTGGACTTGGTCATTAATAATCCGTAACAAATTGTCCATTATCAAAAACCTAAAAAAAATATTATAAATGTCACAACAATTTTTTAAAACATGATTATAAATAACGATTACATAAATAACTTGGGATTCGACATCATGTATATAACAAATATTAATCAAATTTAATTACAAAATACAATTAAAAAGGTATATATTCTTCACAAAAGAAAAAACAAGACTTGCCAAGCAATAAAAGTCCTCTACTGGTGAAACTCAACCATTTTCAGCAATATTTATAGTATTATTTGTTGCCATAGCAACCAGAATTCTTGATGTAGGAACAAAATGAAATGACCTGCATAATCTCCATATTGCCATCTGTCCATATTTCAAGTTTAATGAAATTTTTTGAAGAACTTTTAAAGTTATCGCAGGTTTAAGAAAAGTGTGACAGACAGACTCACAGATGCACAGAGCGCAAACCATAAGTCCCCTACGGTTTCACCGGTAGGGGACTGAAAAATAGGCTTAACATAAATATTCCCAATGATTACAATCTCCTAACACACTTTTCACACACCGGCAGTTCTTATACATGTAACTAAACCAATTGAATCACCCCCCAAAAATAATGAAATGGGTTAATATCTACACTTTTAGCACCTGCCAGTCTTCCAGCTAACCACAAGCCCAACATTTCAAGCAGGGCTTTTTGCTGTCTTTTTAGCTGTAATTGGCTTTATTCTGAATTGCAAAAAGTATCTTTTTCTAAATCAGTCCTAAAATTACAGATTGACATTCTGATGTTTGAAAATAGAGCTGCTTGGTATAAAAAGAAAGAGCTTTAAGTTGTAATATTTATTTAACTGATACCTTTGTTTTATTATTTTCTGTTTTATGTAAGTTTTAAAATAATTATTCAAAAGTTATAAATCAAGCAATTTGTTTTACATTGTCAAGAAAATCAATGCAAAATTTCCCAACTTCACGGCATTTAACTGTCACATCCCAACAGGCATTGAAAAGTGGATTATGCGTAGATTTTATTCCACTGTACATAGCTTTGTTGTTATATAGCACACAAGTATCTTAACAAAAGAATAACAAGAGGACCTGAAAGGCCCAAAGTCGCTCACCTGAGATACAAAGGAACTGACCTACTCAGTGCAGCCTCAAGATATCATAAGAACATATTATGTTCTGACCAAGTTTCATGAAGAGTGAACTATAACAATAAATGTAATTTTTAGAGTGCTAACAAGGTTTACTATAGCCATATTAGGTTAAATTCCCCGAAGCCTGGTGGCCATGTTTTTAAAATGACCAGAACTATTTTCCAACTGATCCAAGATTTAATTTAAACAAATGTTCTGACCAAGTGTTATGATTGGACAATAAATGTGACTTAAGAGTGTTAACAAGTTTTTACTATAGCCATATAAGGAAAAATGCCCCGCCCCTGGCAGCCATGTTTTTCAACCAACCTGAACCATTTTCGAACTTGTCCAAGATATCATTGAGACAAATCTTCTGACCAAGTTTCATTAAGATTGGACAATAAATGTGGCCCCTAGAGTGTTAACAAGATGCCCCCCCCCCACTGCGGCCACGTTATTCAAGCAACGGGAACCATTGTCAAACTCTTTCAAGATACCATTACAACAAATGTTCTGACCAAGGTTCATGTAGATTGGACAATAAATGTAACTTTTAGAGTGTAAACAAGTTTTTACTATAGCCATATAAGGAAAAATGCCCTGCCCCCTGGCAAACATGTTCTTCAATCAACCAAAACCATTTTCAAAATCTTCAGACAAACTTTCATGAAGATTGGACAATGAAAGTGGCCTCTAGAGTGTTGACAAGGTTTTTCTATAGCCACATATAGCAATATAAGGAAAATGCCCCGCCCCCTGGTGGCCATGTTTTTCAACAGACCAGAACCATTTTTTTCAACTCATCCAAGATGTCATGAAAACATATTTTCTGACCAAGTTTCAACCAACTGGAACCATTTTCGAACTCGTCCAATATATCATTAGGACAAATTTTCTGACCAAGTTTCATGATGTTTGGACAAAAAAATGTGACCTCTGAGTGTTAACAAGGTTTTACTATAGCCATATTAGGAAAAATGCCACGCCCCTGGCGGCTATGTTTTTCAACATAATTGATTACTAGATTTTCTTCATCACGTTTTTAATGATCATAGCATTTCTTTGTTTATATATGTGTTTAATTTACAACATAAAGTTAACCTTTCTACACGTTATTGATCAAATAATGGAAGAACTATTTATAGAAATCACTCTGGCATCTGCTACATCTGGCATTTACTGGTCTACTTGTGTTATCATTTTGACTGAACAATTTGCATTTTGCTAAAAGCCATATTAACTGTATCACAGCATAGCATTTCCATGGGGTCAAATTATTCTTCCAATACATTGTACCTAGTGCTGGGCCTACCGGTAGTTGCTTAAAATGTGTCTTGTTCTGTGAAAGCTGGTCATAATGAATGTACGTAAAGTGTCGTCCCAGATTAGCCTGTGCAGTCCGCACAGGCTAATCAGGGACGACACTTTCCGCATAAACTTGATTTTCAATAAGGAGGGACTTCCTTGAAACTAAAAATACCATTCAAGCCGAAAGTGTCGTCCCTGATTAGCCTGTGTGGACTGCACGGGCTAATCTGGGACGACACTTTATGCACATGAAGTAAGCCCAGTTTTCTCAGAACAAGACACAAATGCTTAAAATGGTAGAGCAGTGAACTACAAATCCGACTATCACAGGTTCGATACCCAACCCAGAAGATGACTCCATTTATCATGAAATCCTGTTATCTTTAATTCTTTCCCTACCCATCAAGTACGGCAGTTGTCTGTTACTGGCATAAGTAGGTGCTTTTTAACTCTTTCAGTGCTGGCACCGAATATTGAAGCCCTTTGCAAAGAGTTTGGATCCAGATGAGACGCCACAGAACATTGTGTCTCATCAGGATCCAAACTGTTAGCTATTCTGATAGTATTCTTTGAAAAAAATGAAAAAAATGCTAATTTTAGAAATTCAGCAGACAACATTTTAGCAGTTGACAAATTTCCCAGCATGCAAAGGGTTAATGACTCAGTACTGGTAAACCAGCTATCCGACTAAAGGTCATTGTCGGATACCCACGTTCGACCCATTCCGTTACTCTCCATTTATCGACCGTGGGACATAATGAGCTATTTTCACCGTTTTAGTGTGTGTCAAATCCAGTAATTTCATTGGATCCCTCACGGTTTCATGAGGATATTTTTGACCAATGATACAACTCGTACTATAGAGATTTCGGGTTTGTTGTCAAAATTGCCTCGTCCGTAGAAATGGAATTTCGTTGTGCATGCATATACTTTAAAATTGAGAATTTAAACGACTTTCAGAGTAAAAGTATCTCTAGTCTCTTACATGGGCGCGATGTCTTTTTAAGCACTCTGACAGGTGGATGGAAAAGCTTGGTGTATCAAATCGCAATTATCCAGGCGAAGCATTAACACCTCCAAAGCGAAATTCTTTTTGTAATATGCGATTTCGTTGGTCTACTGAAAGGTTACAGTTAAGGTCAAAACGGCGTGTATTGCTTATATTGTCCCATGGCTAATACTGGAGAGCAACGGAATGAATTAGTCGTGGGTATCCGTTGATGCATAAAGGTGAGTTGTTAACTGAATGCTGTCATATGATTGAAATACAATTGAAAATGGCACAAGATTCAACTAAGCATACACTTTTTTTCATACCCAAGTAGCAAGGGAGATAAGAAGACGTCTGTTCACAATACAACATATTATGAGCAAACATTCAATAGGTGATAAATGGAGTATAATTGATAGTATTTTTTTTAAATATTTTTTTAATATAAATTTCATGTACATGTAATTCTAAACATTGAATTTTAATCTAAATGTTTTTGATATTAAAAAGAATAAATACCACAAGATATGGACATCATAAAAATATGCAGACAAGACAACTTCAAAAGATTAGTATAAGTAAAAATATAAAATGATACAATTTAAGTACATTCCTGAATGGAAATAAAATTAAATTAGTGTTTTGTAAATTGAATATATAAGATAAATCCAATCTAAGCTCTCTGTAAACTGTATCTCTGTCTTAACCAATTTAGAGCATTATTCAAGTACAACCTAATTCCTTTTTGACAAACATAAAACATTTCCTATCAATTTGAATGCCAGGGATAAAAGGAATATTACATGTATACATGTATACAGGATTTTTTGTATTAATACATACCGGTATGCTTTTCAATTGTTCGTATGTATGATAACAATACACATGTCAATCGTTTGTATGTATGAAATAAAACAAAGCTCTTTTAGCAGCAAACTCACAAGGTGTAGTGAATCTGCACTAAACGCAAAATTGTAGCACTATTGTCTGTTGTTTCTATTATATAAACTTTTTAGTTGTTACGTAACATGTTTAAACATTCTATAAACTGTTTAGGACAGATGGCACTTAATTAATAACAATAGCCAAGCTATACAAACAAGAGATGTGTTTGTTAGAAACACAATGCCCCCTAAATTAATGCGCCGCTTTTTTTGTTGACCTTTGACCTTGAAGGATGACCTTGACCTTTCACCACTTAAAATGTGCAGCTCCATGAGATACACATGCATGCCAAATATCAAGTTGCTATCTTCAATATTGCAAAAGTTATTCAATATTGCAAAACTTTAACCTAAAACTTTAACCTAGGTTAAAGTTTTGGGACAGAATGACAGACAGACAGACAGACAGACAGACAGAATGACAGACAGACAGGCCAAAAACAATATACCCCCGATCATTCGATCCGGGGGCATAAACAGCTCATCAACACATCATGGAGGAATCTGAACAACAATTGATTTAATCTCCATAGGAGACACAGACAATTGTTTTAAAGAGATTCTGCTCTCCTTTTTAAGTGTATGAACCAGAGATGTCTCCTTCACATAATTATCTTTAACAGTGGGGAATAAACCCACCAAGTTTACATCTTTTTCCGAACACATAGCACCATCATCCCTAAATCCGCAGCGGAAACCACGCCTGTGTAACACCACACCGGTTTCATTGTAACTGTGATCACCATTGAACAAAGTCTTCAAGCTTACCAAAGAAATATCACAAGGTAAACTACTCAGCATAGGTAAAAAATTCAACGATATAATATCAGAATTTACTAGGGAAAACATTCTTTGTAAAGGCTGATTCAAAAATTCATTTGTCACTATGCTATTTATGGAAGGGTAAGAGAATGTTTCCTCACGCAATACAGTCTCACTTTGCTCTATTTGGAGAATGAATTTTGTAATGGTGAGTTTATTGTCTGATATCCCTTCCCCGAGCCCGCGCCCATCGTCATACAGCAACTGTCTGTCCAGCATAACCTCTAACCAGCCCTTTTCAAGGGAGGCTACTCCCAGAGACTGTCCCGAATGAAGAGTTACCCGCGTCATGGAATCCTGCAGAAATGCCATTGTTGTCATGGGATAATAATTCCTCTCGATGTTTTGATAGTTCACATCAGTAGGGTGACGTTTCCTCTGAATAAATTGAAAACCGTTTTGGTCAGTGAAAAATGTACCTCTTTCATTCAGCAGATCGGTTGATATTCTCATAATGGGTTCTTTGTCGCGCATGTTAAGAGCAAACATGTTCAGTGTGTTCTGAATCAAGAGGTTCCTGCCCTGTAGCCCGGGATGGTTGTACAACCTCGCTCGGTGATACATGCAATAGAACACCACCTGTACCTCCGAGTAAAATGGCCCTTCCACAACTCTTATTATTGGGACTGGTTGCACAATATCAGATGCAGGACCTGACGGGAAAAATATGTAGGCACCACTTCCTCTGGATTGATATTGCTTAAAGTCCAACAACACTTGTGTCTCCTTTGTTTTGTTATTGTACTTTTCAACAAGTTTTGTCAATAAACCATTGAATGACTTGAACTCTGCACCAATTTGTTCATTCTCAAGAAATATTGGTTCATAAACATTGCCGTGTCTTCTGGGACGATCGTATTCGAACTTCAATTCAGGTGCCACAATAAATTCATCAGAGTTGTGAATTTTGATTGATGACCAAAAACTTTTAGGGGTTTTAGTTGTCTTTTGGAAAATGTATGTCTCAATTCCGAAAGCTGGGATTTCTGATAAAAACACAACCTCGAACAAAGTTCTGTCAATTTCTGTAGCAGATGTATAAACTGGATTAATTTGAAATGGCAATGACTTCCTTTTGGCATCTTTTATTTCAAGGTCAACACTGTCCACAATGAACTCAACAAATTCAGATCTAAAGTGCCCTGTAGGGTTTAACATTGCCACTCGAGTCCCAATTTTGGACACTGTTATTTTGCCATGCAAGGACGATTGCTTACCATCGACTCGCGTGAGCTCCTGCTCAAATATTGAAGGCTCACTAGTCAGTTTCCCCTGGGTTAACAAGTACTGCATGGCTGAATTGAGTACAATGCCAGTTTTCTGAAATGATGAGAACAACTTGTTTTCATAGTCTTCAACAACATATGCCTTTCCTGTACCAGTAATTGCATCATGGTGAAGGAAAAGACCTAAATACCTTCGTGCCTTTATAAGAAGCACTGCTAACTTGTCCATTGCAACATATTTAGTCTCCCACTTTTTGCTGTAGGATATTGCCAAGGAATGTAATATCTCTGCAGCCCTAAGCTTTGATTCCACTTCACGACAAAACCTTTTATCAAACGGTCTTGTAGTAAAATACCCAGTCCAGTAAGAACTGTCATGATCCGAGTATGGGAAAAAATCACCAGCGATTGTAGGAAAAGATAAACGGTTTGAACTTTCAGACTTCTTTATCTGTTTAAAAAATTCACTCAGTGTTCCAAACTTGACCTTGATTTTCCACTCTGGTTTTGCATTCATATAATCCATCAATTGTTTATAGTTTTCATACTGCTGGTCCCATTCCTCCAGCATGTCAAATCGAAAATCATCGCCAAGTGGAACCATAATGGTGTTGTGCTTAAAAAGACTCCCTTTCAGACGATATTGTTCATACAAGAGCTTAGCCTTTTCCTTAATGTTTCCTGCACCTATTGGCTTTACAAACACATTCATGGGATCTCCTGGTCTTTGCTTGAAATCAAATTGGGCACAGATGTACTGATCCGGGCCGCAAGTTCGATGTAAACTGTATATCATGTACGGCATCACATGACAAAAAATATCTCTATCATCAGAGCTCTCCCAAAACTGTCTCCAGTAGAACTCCAGGCTCTGCTCTCTGATCATTTGGCCTTTAGTAGCTTGGTGGATTCTCCCGATTACCATATTCTCCATTCCAGCCTGTTTCCACAGGTAAGCCATGGTGCCCGAGTGCCCAAATGGGTCCACTGACCAGCTGGTGGTTGGCCGAATGCCGAGGTTGGAGTAGAGCCACTGATGCCCCTCGGTGAGCTGGTCAATTACGCTGGAGTAGGAGGTGGAGGCTTCATCTGGCATCACCCAGCCACTAAGCACCATCTCCAGGCGACCTCAATTAGAAAAGAATTAATTATTTGAGCATAGTACTGGGTTTAATGCATAGGTGCAGTATATGGTTCCCTTTGTGATTACACAGCATATGGTTGCCTATGTGTTCACACTGCAAATGGTTGCCTTTTTGTTAACCCAGCATATGGTTACTCATGTGTAGACACAGCATTTGGTTCCCTATGTGTTAACCCAGCATATGATTACTCATGTGTAGACACAGCATTTGGTTGCCTATGTGTTAACCCAGCATATGGTTACTTATATGTACACTCAGCATGTGATTGCCTATGTGTTAACACGGCATATGGTTGCTAATTTTTTAACCCAGCATATGGTTGCTCATGTGTACACACAGCATATTGTTGCCTATGTGTTCAAACAGCATATGGTTGCCTATGTGTTCACACAGCATATGGTTGCCTATGTGTTCTGACAATATCTAGGCCAAATATGAATCTGAGTCACATGTGCCCAAGAATTAAGTCATCAAGTGAAAGCTTAAGAACCCCATATTACAACCGTAAATGCTCCTTTGATGATTCAATTTTGATGAAACTTTTTCGAAATTCTTATCTCGACAATATCAAGGCCATGATTGAATCAGGGTCAAAATGGGTTAAAAACTATCTCACCAGAAACTTCTTGACATGTGTTGTATAAGAGTTACCTTGCTTGATCAGGTCCTTCACCTGTAACTGTACGAGATGTGTCTGGGCCTCCCACCAGCGGCTAAAATACACTATCTCGGCCCAGATGAAGGTTAGGTCGGGATACAGGTGTAGTTTACGGACCATCCCGTCAAGAATTGCTCTGACCTTTCGGGTGTAGTATTCATCAACTGTTTCCACCCAGCCAGGATCCACATGAGAGTGAGGCACAATGAGGACCGTCAGAGGCTCCAGGTCTAAATGCAAAAATACAGATCTAACGTGTAAGTGTATTTTTAATTAATGGTCTCTTATTGCAGGACAACCGCCAACCAGTTAAAACCAAGATGCTTATTTCCAAATAACCCAGATACCTGAACTGTAAGCAGCCTGCTCAATAGATGGATGTGGTAAAATATAGTCTCCACCAGAGCTTTTGTAATTTGTTCTCTCTGCAAGATCCTGTGTGCTAACTACGCCTCTTGGAATGTTAAACTCTGAACTGCACTGGCCATTCACCGGTCGACCTCCCGTAAGGTGGAATGTAAGGGGATTTTGTGCAATAAAGTTGCGCAACTTTTCTTGGTGGGAACTGAAAGGCGAAATAAGCATATCTTAGTAATTAAATTTAAGCAAATATCTTTAATATGCAGGAAATGTATGATATTTATGACTTTTTAGCTCACCTGATTGCTCAGGTGAGCTTTTCTGACCGGTCTTTGTCCGTCCGTCCGTTAACATTTGCTCGTAAACACTCTAGAGGCCACATTTGTTGTCCCATCTTCATGAAACTTGGTCAGAAGCTTTGCCCCAATAAAATCTCGGCTGAGTTTGAAACTGGGCTGTGCCGGGTCAAAAACTAGGTCACTAGGTAAAAAAAAAGAAAACCCTTGTAAACACTGTAGAAGTCACATTTTATGTTCAATCTTCTTGTAACTTTGTCAAAATAATTGTCTTAATGATATCTTGATTGAGTTCAAAAGTGGTTCCGGTCTGTTGAAAAACATGGCCGCGAGTGGGCGAGGCAGTTTTTCTTATTTGGCTATAGAGAAACCTTGTAAACAATGTAGAAGTCACAATTTTTGCCCAATCATCATGAAAGGTGGTCAAAACATTGATTCAATTGATATCTCGGACGAGTTCAAAAATGGTCCAGATCGGTGAAAAAACATGGCCGCCAGTGGGCGGGGCATTTTTCTTTATATGTATATTGTGGCAGTTTTCCCTAATTGGCTATAGAGAAACCTTGAAAACACTCTAGAAGTCACAATTTTTGCCCAATCATCATGAAAGTTGGTCAAAACATTGGTTTTATTGATATCTGGGACGATTTGGACAATGGTATGGATCGGTGAAAAAACATGGCCGCCAGTGGGCGAGGCATTTTTTTCTATATGTATATAGTGAAAACATGTTAACACTCTAGAAGTCACATTTTTGGCCCAATTTTCATGAAATTTGGTCAGAACATTTGTTTTTGATACGAGAGTTGAGTTAAAAAATGGTTTCAATCAAACTTTGTGATCGAACACTATGGAAGTTACATTTTTATGCCCCCCTTCGAAGAAGAGGGGGTATATTGTTTTGCTCATGTCGGTCCGTATGTCTGTCCACCCGATGGTTTCTGAATGATAAGTCAAGAACGCTTAGGCCTAGGATCATGAAACTTCATAGGTACATTGATCATGACGCGCAGATGACCCCTATTGATTTTGAGGTCACTAGGTCAAAGGTCAAGGTCACGGTGACCCGAAATAGTAAAATGGTTTCCAGATGATAACTCAAGAACGCTTACGCCTAGGATCATGAAATTTCATAGGTACATTGATCATGACTCGCAGATGACCCCTATTGATTTTGAGGTCAAAGGTCAAGGTCACATTGACCCAAAATAGTAAAATGGTTTCTGGATAAAAACTCAAGAGCGCTTATGCCTAGGATCATGAAACTTCATAGGTACATTGATCGTGACTCACAGATGACCCCTTTTGATTTTCAGGTCACTAGATCAAAGGTCAAAGTCACGGTGACCCGAAACAGTTAAATGGTTTCCGGATAAAAGCTCAAGAACGCTTATGCCTAAGATAATGAAAGTTCATAGGTACATTGATCATGACTTGCAGATGACCCCTATTGATTTTCAGGTCACTAGGTCAAAGGTCAAGGTGACCCGAAATAGTAAAATGGTTTCCGGATGAAACTCAAGAACGCTTATGCTTAGGATCATGAAACTTCATAGGTACATTGATCATGACTAGCAGATGACCCCTATTGATGTTCAGGTCACTAGGTCAAAGGTCAAGTCACGGTGACTCATCTTAGAAAAATGGTTTCCGGATGATAATTCAAGAACGCTTACGCCTAGGATCATGAAACTTCATAAGAACATTGAGGTGACCCAAAATAGTAAAATTGTTTTACTCAAGAACGCTTATGCCTAGGATGATGTAACTTCATAGGTACATTGATCATGACTCGCAGATGACCCCTATTGATTTTCAGGTCACTAGGTCAAATGTCAAGGTCATGGTGTTTCAACTTAGAAAAATGGTTTCCAGATGATAACTCAAGAAGGCCTAGGCCTAGGATCATGAAACTTCATAGGTACATTGATCATGACTTGCAGATGACCCGTATTGACTTTCAGGTCACTAGGTCAAGGTCACGGTTACTTGACACAGTAAAATGGTTTTTGGATAACTCAAGAAAGCTTACGCCTAGGATCATGAAACAATATAATGGTCAAGTTGATAAAATTTTCTTATAAAATCAATCAAAAATGGAATTTATCATGTAGATGTTTTGAACACCTTATAACTTTGTTATCCATCTGACATGTGTGCATTATAATCATTGCATCTTTTTAGCTCACCTGATTGCTCAGGTGAGCTTTTGTGACCCGTCTTTGTCCGTCGTCTGTCCGTCCGTCCACATTTGTTCGTAAACACTCTAGAGGCCACATTTATTGTCCCATCTTCATGAAACTTGGTCAGATGCTTTGTCCCAATGAAATCTCGGTCAAGTTCGAAACTGGGTCATGCCGGGTCAAAAACTAGGTCACTAGGTCAAAAAAAAGAAAAACATTGTAAACACTGTAGAAGTCACATTTCATGCCCAATCTTCATGTAACTTTTTCCAAAATGTTTGTCTTAATAATATGTTGGTTGAGTTCAAAAGTGGTTCCGGTCCGTTGAAAAACATGGCCGCCAGTGGGCGGGGCAGTTTTCCTTATTTGGCTATAGAGAAACCTTGTTAACACTCTAGAAGTCACAATTTTTGCCCAATCATCATGAAAGTTGGTCAAAACATTGGTTTTATTGATATCTTGGGCAAGTTCGAAAATGGTCCAGATCGGTGAAAAAACATGGCCTCCAGTGGGCGAGGCATTTTCCTCTATATGTATATAGTGAAAACATGTGAACACTCTAGAAGTCACATTTTTGGCCGAATTTTTCATGAAATTTGGTCAGAACATTTGTTTCCTTGATATGAGAGTAGAGTTCGAAAATGGTTCTGGTCAGTTTAATAACAATACTGCAAGGAGGCAGTTTTCCTTTTTTTGCTATAGAGAAACCTTGAAAACACTCTCAAACTCACAATTTTTGCCCAATCATCATGAAAAATGGTCAAAACATTGGTTTTATTGATATCTCGGACGAGTTCAAAAATGGTCAAGATTGGTGAAAAAACATGGCCGCCAGTGGGCGGGGCATTTTTCTCTATATGTATGTAGTGAAAACATGTGAACACACACATTTTTGGCCCAATTTACATGAAATTTGGTCAGAAAATTTGTTTCTTTGATATGAGAGTTGAGTTCGAAAATGGTTCCAGTCAGTTGAATAACATGGCCGGCGGGGGGGGGGGGGGGGGGGGGGGGCAGTTTTTTTCTATTTATATAAAAGCTTGTGAACACTGTAGAAGTGACATTTTTTGCCCAATCATCATGAAACTTGGTGAAAAGATTGGTTTTATATATATCACATAATTAATGCCATAATTATTGCCCTGAGATTGTCCAAATTTTCATTATATTATACAAAATCCTTGTAAACACTCTAGAGGTCACAATTTTGTTTCCGATTGTATGAATCTTGGTCAAAATAATTATTTTTGTAAGCAAAGTTTGATGTCTGGTAAGGGGGGTCAACTCAAAGTATAGGCCATCAGGTCAAATCTTACAAAAACAAAATCACTCCATATGCCAGAGTTTTGGTTCAATAATGATGAAACTTGACCAGGATGTTTGTCTGGACAATATCTAGGTCAAGTTTGATGTTTGGTAAAGATTGAATGTACTGACTCCTCTCAGGTGAGCGAACTAGGGCCATCTTGGCCCTCTTGTTAAAAATATAGGCTGTATACAATACTATCTTGCTGGAAAGAAATTATTGGCCTAAACAACTAAATAAACAAACCAAATGACTGTGTTTTTTGTTTTTTTCTTTTGAGATATTGGTGGCCCTGGGATAAGGAATTTAAGGCACAATGGAGTTTTTTTTAAAAGCATCAGGCTTTCACCAAGGGCTTTAAAACAAAGTAGGACACCAGAACCAATGTCAAAGTGACACACCAGAACCCATGTCAAAGTGGCACACCAGTACTCATGTGCCTATATTTCCAAACAAGAGGGTCTGAAAGGCCCAAAGTCGCTCACCTGAGATAACAAGATATTATTGGGACAAATCTTCTGACCAAGTTTCATGAAGATCGGAAAATAAATGTGGCCTCTAGAGAGTTAACAAGGTTTTACTATAGCCATATAAGGAAAAATGCCCCGCCCCCTGGCAGCCATGTTTTTCAACCAACCGGCATCATTTTTATAACTCTTCCAAGATATTATTGGGATGAATCTTCTGACCAAGTTTCATGAAGATCGGACAGTAAATGTGGCCTCTAGAGTGTTAACAAGATTTTACTATAGCCATATAAGGAAAAATGTCCCGCCCACTGGCGGCCATGTTTTTCAACCAAAGGCCATCATTTCTGAACTCGTTCAAGATATTATTGGGATTAATCTTCTGACCAAGTTTCATGAAGATTGGACAATAAATGTGGCCTCGAGAGTGTTAACAAGATTTTACTATAGCCATTTGTAGTCATATAAGGAAAAATGCCCCACCCCTTGGCAGCCATGTTTTTCAAGCAAAGGTTACCATTTTCAAACTAATCCAAGATATCATTGGGACAAATCTTCTGACCAAGTTTCATGAAGATCGGAAAATAAATGTGGCCTCTAGAGTGTTAACAAGGTTTTATACTATAGCTATATAAGGAAAAATGCCCCGCCCCCTGGTGGCCATGTTTTTCAACCAACCAGCATCATTTTCCAACTCGTCCAAGATATTATTGGGATGAATCTTCTGACCAAGTTTTATGAAGATTGGACAATAAATGTGGCCTCTAGAGTGTTAAAATGCCCCGCCCCATGGTAGCCATGTTTTTTAAGCAAAGGTTACCATTTCTGAACTCATCCAAGATATCATTGGGACAAATCTTCTGAGCAAGTTTCATGAAGATCGGAAAATAAATGTGGCCTCTAGAGTGTTAACAAGGTTTTACTATAGCCATGTATAAGGAAAAATGCCCCGCCCCCTGGCGGCCATGTTTTTCAACCAACCGGCATCATTTTCAAACTCGTCCAAGATATTGGGATGAATCTTCTGACCAAGTTTCATGAAGATCAGACAATAAATGTGGCCTCTAGAGTGTTAAAAAGATTTTACTATAGCCATATATAGCCATATAAGGAAAAATGCCCCGCCCCTTGGCAGCCATGTTTTTCAAGCAAACGTAACCATTTTCGAACTCATCCAAGATATTATTGAGACCAATCTTCTGACCAAATTTCATGAAGATTGGAAATAAATGTGGCCTCTAGAGAGTTAACAAGGCAAATGTTGACGGCGCACGACGGACGACGGACAAAAAGCGATCACAAAAGCTCACCATGAGCACGTTGTGCTCAGGTGAGCTAAAAAGAGTACTGGAGCAATTGCTATTGTATTATGTATTGTTAAGTATTGCACGATGTCCGCTTGCCAGATGCAATCCTACAAAAAAGCAAATATAGAGGAAAGACCCGGACTTTAGCAGCTTAGAGATGAACTCAGACAGAAACTGACCGATCTTCGTAAGGCAGAACAACTCCGAGACAAGCTGAAGAAGCGAGCCAAGAGGCGAGCTGAGTTCATAGCCAATCCATACAAGTTTTCCAAAGGACTCTTAGACAAAGAGAAATCTGGGAAGCTTGTAAGCAGTATGGAGGAGATACAACAGCATCTAAATGACACACACTCCGATCTAGCGAGAAATAATCCATTAGGAAGCTGTCCAAGAATTGAACCAGTACCAGAACCCACAACTGCACTAAACATAAAAGAACCCACAATGAAGGAAGTATCTGATGAAGTGAAGAAAGCAAGAAGCGGCTCCGCACCAGGACCAAACGGTATACCCTATAAAGTATACAAGATGTGCCCGATGCTACTACGAAGACTATGGACCCTACTTAAGGTGATATGGAGGAAAGCAAAAGTCCCAGATTGTTGGCAACAGGCAGAGGGAATATTTACTCCAAAGGAAAAGGGCTCCAAACATGTGACCGAATTCCGAACCATTTCACTGTTGAATGTGGAGGGGAAAATATTCTTTGCTGTCCTGGCAAGACAGCGACCACGTTCCTAACAACCAATCAGTACATTGACACATCAGTACAGAAAGGGGGGGGGGGGGGGTTCCGGGCTTCTCTGGCTGCATCGAACACTCTAGTGCCATCAGTCAGATCATCCGTGAAGCAAAGGTGAACGACAATGACCTCACAGTCGTCTGGTTAGACCTTGCCAACGCCTATGGCTCCATACCACACAAGCTTATTGAAGAAGCAATGAAGCACTATCATATCCCAAAGCATAAACAGGGGATCATAAATGGCTACTTTGATGGCATACAGCTTCGATTCTCAATCGATGACCAGACAACACCATGGCAGAGGTGAGAGAAGGGGATAGTAACTGGCTGCACCATCTCAGTGGTACTATTCGTGATGGGCATGAACTTGATCATCAATGCCACGAAGAGGGAAACTAGAGGACCAAAAACAGCGTCAGGTATACACCTCCCATCCAGCAGGGGGTTCATGGATGACCTGACCATCACTACCACCACACATGTACAGACCCGCTGGGTACTAACAGCCCTACAGGACATGGTCACATTGGAACGAATGAAGTTCAAACCCAAGAAGTCAAGGAGCCTGATCATCAAGAAGGGAAAGGTCACCAAAAGATTCACTCTTCAGGTGCAAGGGGAAGACATTCCATCCATTATTGACAGTCCAGTCAAGTGCCTCAGCAAGTGGTACGACGCCAGCCAGAAGGACACTAACAACATCACTAGAGTCAGAAACCAGCTCCAAGATGGCCTGAAGCTTATAGACCAGACAGGACTTCCAGGCAAGTTTAAGGCATGGCTTTACCAACATGGGTTACTACCTAAGCTTATGTGGCCCCTTATGCTGTACGAGATAGCTACAACCACTGTAGAAGGATTCGAGAGAGTGATCAACCGGCATCTCCGGAGATGGCTTGGTGTCCCTCCTAGTTTCACCAGCATTGGACTGTATGGCAGAAACAACCAACTTCAACTCCCAATGACCTCACTAGTTGAAGAGTTCGAGGTTGCCAAAGGAAGACTGGTGGTAACCCTCAAAGAGTCATCAGATGACATGATATGGAAGGCAGGCATCGAGACACGCACATGGCGAAAGTGGTCAGCAAGCCAGGCAGTCGCCCAGGCAGAAAGCAGGCTACGACACAAAGACATCGTAGGCACCACAGTTATAGGAAGACAAGGCCTGGGCAGTACAAAACCACAACGCTGGAGCACTGTCGGTAAGAAAGAAAGAAGCCAAATGGTCCAGTATGAGATCAGGCTTTCAGAAGAGGAAGACAGGCGCGCCTGAGCAGTCGGGATGGGAGGGCAGTGCGCATGGACACAATGACAGACCACAGAAAGACACCTGACATGGGTAGACATTTGTTACTACGAACCACTACGACTCAAATTCCTACTGAGATCCGTATATGATCTGCTGCCATCTCCAGTCAATCTACACAGATGGGGGTTAGTGGAGGACCCAAAGTGTCAGCTGTGCGACAAACCAAGAACCATGCAGCACACCCTCTCATCTTGCCAGACAGCGCTAACACAAGGCCGCTACAGATGGAGGCACGACACGGTCCTCAAGGAGGTAGCAGACATACTAGAGCGGGAGAGAAGGAAGACAAGACCTACCAACAAGAAGGCAGTACCAACAATCAAATTCGTCAAGGAAGGACAAACTGCCAAGAAGGCAAGAACCGCAGCAACAATCCTTGATGAATCAGAGCGTTGGGAGATGAAGGTCGACCTAGGAAAACAGCTGGTATTCCCAGACATAGTCCATACCACACAGAGACCAGACCAGACATAGTTATATGGTCTCCCAAGGACAAGGCTCTGGTGATGATAGAACTCACTGTACCCTGGGAGACTAGGTGTGATGAGGCCTACAGCGGAAAATTGGAAAGTACACTGAGCTACAAGAACAGTGTAAAAGTCATGGTTGGAGTGCCTGGCTGTTCTCTGTTGAAATAGGGTGCAGAGGATTCCCAGCCCAATCAGTATGGAGAATGCTCAGCAAGATTGGGATCAAGGGAGGTGACAGGATTAGGGCTGTAGGCAGACTTGGACAAGCTGCAGAAAGAGCATCCAACTGGCTGTGGATGATGAGAGAGGTGAAGAGCTGGACGCTAAACCACTGACCCGTAGTGTTTGGCCAACACTACGGATCTACTGCCCAGAGAGTGTCCTGGGATTAAAGGATAGAAACACTTGATGATAGGCAGTTCCCAGCTGTCGAGTCAGTGGTTTGTGCAGTAGTATCTGTATTCTACACACCCAATCCAAGGTGCCCGGGCCCCATTCCTCAACTGGTGAAAAACACTTAAAATACCCAATGTTGGCCTTTGGTGAAGCAAGTCAGATATATATGTTTAATGAAAAAACCTGTCACTTAATGAAAAAGTGAAACAATAATATTTTGTATTTATATATGAATAAAACATCCAGCAATAATTACCCTAGCAATAACTATTACCTGAAAATATCTGGCATGGCATTGAAATACACCAACACCAGATAAATGACCAGTATGAATCCCACACCTCCGGCTATTGCAATTCGATGGCTGAATTTCATTCTAAGTCTCATTTGGTGTTGCTTGGTTCCCCAACCTCAGTCTTAAACTGTACAGGTTTCTGTTCCTTGAAGAAAAGAAAACTTATTACTATCTTAATTCTGATATTGAATGTTAAGTGACTGGTTAGTTCATACTGCAATACCATTGTGGAATTGTTGAAAACAACAAAAAACACAACTAATCATTTTAATGAATATCACAAAGTTTAAGAATGTTATAAACAAAAAACAAAAAAAATTATATATAGAAGGATGGCAATTAGTGCTTGCCCATGAGCCTGAGGCAAGTAGATTTTGGCCCGGGAAAACCAATTCCAAATGTCGGTAGTCCAGCTGTGCAACTAGCATTGTTAATTTAAAATTGAAAAACATTAAGTGCATTTAAAAAAATTGGTTACTGTGGATTTATAATTAGTTACATAATATTCATTTATCAAGGCCAAGAAAATGGTTTAACTCAGTCTCATACTAAGACATAATACACAGAAAATGTGTCATGTTAGCAATGTTGTTGTTTAGTTATTTACTATTTTGTTTAAAGAAAGTATTAGATTCACATGACACTATATCAGGGCCCTCTCTTGCCGCTAGGGGAAGCCACCCACAGCCCTCATGAGGGGGAATTTCGTGTCGTTTTGGGCGAAAAGGGGAATTTTAGAAGATCTTTTCACCAACCATTCAACACCTAAAGTTGCTATATTTTAATGTGATTTACATAAATATACATTTAATCAAAGGTAAGTAGCACCATACTAGCTGGCAACATAGGTATAAAAGTAAACAAGAGCACCGCCTTGCGGGTGCAGACCGCTCATCTATTTTCTTTTTAAAGGTGAAGGGACTCTCATTTTCAATCACAAAGGAGGGAGGGGTGGAGTGAAGAGGGGTGCATTGTGTGGGTGTGTGGACATTTATTACATTATCTTCCAAAAATGCGAAAAAAAGAAAAAAAAATGGGGGGGGGGGGGGGGGGTCGGGGTGGGGATTCTTGGGTGCGATGGTTGGACGGTATTTCAAACATAAAATAATAAAAATAAATATTTGTGTTTTTTAACCGTTTCCAAAAAAAAATGGGGGGGTGAGGTGGGGGGTATAGTGTGAGGGTGTGGTAGTAATTTGTGAGATGATCTTAAGAAAAAAAGAAAAAAAAAAGAAAAAAAAATTTAGGGGGGGGATTCGGGTGGGGGGAGGGGGGGTGATTCTTGGGTGCGATGGTTGGACGGTATTTCAAACATAAAATAATCAAAATAAATAGTTTTGTTTTTTAACCGTAAAAAAAAATAATTTGGGGAGGGGGTGGGGTTGGGGGGGGGGGGTATAGTGTGAGGGTGTGGTGGTCATTTGTGAGACGATCTTTAAAAAAAAAAAAAAAAAAAAAAACGATAGGGGGGGGGATTCGGGGGGGGGGGGGGAGGGGGATGTCACGGGCGATGGTTTGGGTGGAGTCTATTGTGGTATGTCAGGTAAGAGTAGTTTTGTCAAAGTATCAATCAATTCTAATCATAAATAAAGAAGTTATGGCAATTTTAGCAAAATTTAATAATTTGACCTTGAGAGTCAAGGTCATTCAAAGGTCAAGGTAAAATTCAACTTGCCAGGTACAGTAACCTCATGATAGCATGTAAGTATTTGAAGTTTGAAAGCAATAGCCTTGATACTTAAGAAGTAAAGTGGATCGAAACACAAAATTTAACCATATATTCAAAGTTACTAAGTCAAAAAAGGGCCATAATTCCGTAAAAATGACATCCAGAGTTATGCAACTTGTCCTTTTACTGTACCCTTATGATAGTTTGCGAGTGTTCCAAGTATGAAAGCAATATCTATGATACTTTAGGGGTAAAGTGGACCAAAACACAAAACTTAACCAAACTTTCAATTTTCTAAGTATAAAGGGCCCATAATTCCGTCCAAATGCCAGTCAGAGTTACATAACTTTGCCTGAACAGTCCCCTTACGATAGTTAATAAGTGTTGCAAGTATGAATGCAATAGCTTTGATACTGTAGGAATAAAGTGGACCTAAACACAAAACATTACCAAATTTTCAATTTTCTAAGTATAAAAAGGGCACATAATTCTGTCAAAATGCACGCCAGAGTTATCTAAGTTTGCCTGCCCAGTCCCCTCATGATAGTAAGTAAGTGAACTAAGTTTGAATGCAATAGCATTGATACTTTCTGAAAAAAGTGGACCTAAACGCAAAACTTAACCAAAATTTTCAATTTTCTAAGTATAAAAAGGGCACATAATTCAGTCAAAATGCACGCCAGAGTTATCTAACTTTGCCTGCCCAGTCCCCTCATGATAGTTAGTAAGTGTACCAAGTTTGAATGCAATAGCATTGATACTTTCTGAGAAAAGTGGACCTAAACGCAAAACTTAACCGGACGCCAACGCCGACGCCAAGGTGATGACAATAGCTCATAATTTTTTTTCAAAAAATAGATGAGCTAAAAAAAGTTTGTTTTTTTTTTGTTTTTTTTTGGAGAGGGAATTTCTAGCTGAAAAAGGGGAAAAAAAATATACCTTTTTCATGGGGGAAGCCTCCGATATTCGGCGGTAAAAACAGCCAAACGAGGGCCCTGTATATGTACATGGTACTGGGCTTGTTAGTCTTTAACTGGGCAATTAAAATACTAAAGATGGTTGCCCATGTGGGCAGTCTTGGATCGGGTCAGACCGACGACAAGAAGGTCAAAGACTCAAACAAATTGTGTGTCGTGTCATTTCTTAAAATTTGACCCAGCATTTGTAAAAATAAATAAGATATGTACATTTCCAAAAAGGAAATTCAATTATGCATTGAATAAGACCGAGTTCATGGAAATCGATGCATAATTGATGAAGTTATGGCTGTTCAAAGAGATGCATCCTGTTTTCCGGCCATTTTGAGTTGAATACATTGATATATATATATTTTGATAGTGACATTTTTTTCTGAAGAAGTTGATTTTTCTTTATAATATGAATATTTTTCATTCAAAATGATGTGTTTACTAATTAATATTATAGTCACACGCTAACCACCTGTAATGGTGCCAGGTCCATTAGGATTGTGAATATTTTTTTAAAAATTGGGAAATTAGTGCTGTTATGCTAACAAATGCTTCACAATTCAGAATAAAAGTATTTCCTATTTAATTTTTACTAAGTATCAACTTATAAAGCTCGATGGGAGATGAACTTAATCTATTATAAAAAAATATTTTTTTTTTCAGATTGAAACCTTCATTTTCAATTAGGAATTTTAAGGTCCCATTTGGGAAAAAAATCAAAAACAAGAGCACCGCCTTGCGGGTGCAGACCGCTCATCTATTTCCTTTTTAAAGGTGAAGGGACTCTCATTTTCAATCACAAAGGAGGGAGGGGTGGAGTGAAGAGGGGTGTATAGTGTGGGGGTGTGGACATTTATTACATTATTTTCCAAAAATGTGAAAAAAAAAATGAAAAAAAAACAAACAAAAAAACATGGGGGTGGGGGGGATTCTTGGGTGCGATGGTTGGACGGTATTTCAAACATAAAATAATAAAAATAAATATTTGTGTTTTTTAACCGTTTAAAAAAAAATGAAATTTGGGGGGGGGGGGTATAGTGTGAGGGTGTGGTGGTCATTTGTGAGATGATCTTAAAAAAAAAAAAAAAAAAAAAAAATTAGGGGGGGGGGGATTCGGGTGGGGGGAGGGGGTGGGTTGGAATTCTTGGGTGCGAAGGATGACAGTATTTCAAACATAAAATAACAAAAATAGATATTTGTGTTTTTAAACTGTTTCAAAAATAAATAATTTGGGAATTTGGGGGGGTAGGGGTGGGGGGGAGGTCACGGGGGATGGTTTGGGTGGAGTCTATTGTGGTATGTCAGGTAAGAGTAGTTTTGTCAAAGTATCAATCAAATCTAATCATAAATAAAGAAGTTATGGCAATTTTAGCAAAATTTAATAATTTGACCTTAAGAGTCAAGGTCATTCAAAGGTCAAGGTAAAATTCAACTTGCCAGGTACAGTAACCTCATGATAGCATGAAAGTATTTGAAGTTTGAAAGCAATAGCGTTGATAGTTAAGAAGTAAAGTGGATCGAAACACAAAATTTAACCATATATTCAAAGTTACTAAGTCAAAAAAGGGCCATAATTCCGTAAAAATGACAACCAGAGTTATGCAACTTGTCCTTTTACTGTACCCTTATGATAGTTTGCGAGTGTTCCAAGTATGAAAGCAATATCTATGATACTTTAGGGGTAAAGTTGACCAAAACACAAAACTTAACAAAATTTTCAATTTTCTAAGTATAAAGGGCCCATAATTCCGTCCAAATGCCAGTCAGAGTTACATAACTTTGCCTGCACAGTCCCCTTATGATCGTTAATAAGTGTTGCAAGTATGAAAGCAATAGCTTTGATACTTTAGGAATAAAGTGGACCTAAACACAAAACTTAACCAAATTTTCAATTTTCTAAGTATGAAAGGGCCCATAATTCTGTCAAAATGCCAGTCAGAGTTACATTACTTTGCCTGCACAGTCCCCTTATGATAGTTAGTAAGTGTTGCAAGTATGAAAGCAATAGCTTTGATACTTACGGAATAAAATGGACCTAAACACAAAACTTAACCAAAATTTTCAATTTTCTAAGTATAAAAAGGGCACATAATTCTGTAAAAATGCACGCCATAGTTATATAACTTTGCCTGCCCAGTCCCCTCATGATAGTTAGTAAGTGTACCAAGTTTGAGTGCAATAGCATTGATACTTTCTGAGAAAAGTGGACCTAAACGCAAAACTTAACCAAAATTTTCAATTTTCTAAGTATAAAAAGGGCACATAATTCTGTCAAATTGCACGCCAGAGTTATCTATCTTTGCCTGCCCAGTCCTCTCATGATAGTAAGTAAGTGTACCAAGTTTGAATGCAATAGCATTGATACTTTCTGAAAAAAGTGGACCTAAACGCAAAACTTAACCGGAAGCCAAGGCCGACGCCAAGGTGATGACAATAGCTCATAATTTTTTTTCAAAAAATAGATGAGCTAAAAATCATTGAGAATGAGGCCGTTTACCGGCCCCTTATTTTCAAGAAACAAACACTGTTTAAATTACAGTTAATTAGGATGTGGGCTGTTGGAATATGACGAGTAATTATTCGGGCTGAGTTGATCCTGATCTCGGACAACTAAGATTAAACAAAAATATGTATCATTTATTTTTCGGGTGTTATTTTTCATAAAAAAGCCACTTAAAACATGTAAATTCAATTATTTTATCAAATATCATTGAAATAACAACCATTATGATTTTATTAATAATTAAAAGTCCATTTGACAAATTGAAATCCGGACAATATGGCTGTCCGAAATTAATAATTTGTGAGGAGTAAACGATCATTTGCATAAATAGAATTTGTAATTTTACCTCTTTTAAGAAATGCATTTAACATAAAAACTCCTAAGTGATAAATGAACAGCATAGAATACACATTCAGTTAATCTCAATTGTATGCATTTTAGTTGTCGAAGTAGCTATAATTAAAATGGAAAATTTGTTTCAAAGGGAAACAAGTCAATACTTGCTAAAGCCCGGCTACGCTACACACTAGTTAGCGTATGCACTCTTATAAGTCTGATATTTATTAAGTACAAAGGTGACGAAGTAAAAGTGTGTCGCGAACTAAACATTAACACTCTGACGTGCTTGTCACGGTTGGTCCATAAGGGCTGTTAAGACGAAGAATACAGAAGAATACAGAATACTAGTCAATATAAATTGCCGCCTAAGAGTCTTTTGATGATTTTTGCTTTGGCAGACTCTTGGCGTCAATAGTCCACTCTATCTTTTTAATAGCGAGAGTTTTCCTTCTTTGTCTATATTGATGCGCAAGGAATTTGGTGCGCAACATTCAAGCCCCGATATCAGACAGTTAATATCAACGGATTGCAATAATATATACATACCTGTGTAGATAATTCATTTCTCAATAATGTTCCGTAAGAATTATGTAATGGCTCTTTCAATTTTGCATGCCTGACCAATTTAAATCAACACACTACTCACATTTTCAATTCCAATCGCTGTGCCCGCTGTATACGGCAGGTAGATTTTAATCGATAACACAGCCTATAACACCGTAATGCCTTCTTCTGATTGGTTGATATTTAAATATTTCATAACATGGCGAGAGGTCAGTGATTGTATTGCGATTTAAGCAGAAGTTTAACTGAAACAAATTATGCCTTTTAACTTCAAATCGACGCTATTTGAGGTAAAAATGGACTAATTAACTAAAACTTTATGAGTTGGTAATGTTATTTTGCAATTTTAAGCATATTGATATAATAGTATTGTATTTATTTTTCGTTATGGTTTTTGCAGACCGGAGTTTCAGCGTTCAGATTTATTCTGGACGCGAATTATTTCAGCTAACAGAATACATGGCCGTGCATCTGTCACGCGGACATCGTGCAATACTTACCAATACATAATACAATAGCATATATATGAAAGACTGAAACTGCATAAATATATACTGTTTTGTTTTCCTTTCACTTCGTTCACTGCTCCGTTTTGTAAAAGATCAATTGCATGGCTAAAACATTTATAGCATAATCTCATTATAAATGTTGTGCAAGGGGATATTCCGCTTAGACGCAATTTCATAGTACCCGAACACGAATTAAGGCGATGGAAGATTGAAAAAGTCGCCCACAAAAAAACGTTCGTCAAATTATACGTGTCCGATACGTGAACGCGATATGTGATCCGAAGCGAAACTTGCCTTTGTACACGTGATTATATACCGGTATATCGGCTAAACTCAGTTTGACACACGCAGCACGTCTTATTTACTGATATTTTAAAAAAGGAGTTCGTGACAAGTTAACACTACCGTTCATGCTCTGTTTCAAGCCGTTTGCGGCATATGTCTCGTATTGGTCAGGTATAGCCTCGGAGATCGGTGAAGCATGGAAAAAGGAACACACGCTTTGCCCCTAGCACCCTGAAACACTCAGTCTCGATGGTCTCGACGGACCCTTTACTGCCGCTCGCTTGGTCATTGTCGGCTCGGGTACTACTTAAATGTACCCCGGGTACTCTTAAGCATACTTAAATGTACCCCGGGTACGGGAAATGTATTGAAACGTACCCGGTAATTCTAACGCTAAATGTTTTGTTTTTGTTTTTTTAAATATTAATTATGTTCATATTTATGTCAATATCTGTCAAATAGGCACATATATTATCGAAACTCCTGCTCTAAAAAGCAATGTTGAGTAAGCTTATTTTCAAAGAGAATTTTGTTTAGTATTCCGTAGTGCGTTTTACGACATCGGATTTTGGACGGGAATCAAACTCGAGTACAGTATTAATTGGCCGTGTTCGTGTTAGTATATTTTCGGTACCCGGGGTACATTAAAGCAGGGACCTATAATGTTTGTATAGGTCCCTGATTAAAGTATACTTAAGAGTACCCGGGGTACATTTAAGTAATACCCGAGCTGACAATAACCAATCGAGCTTTACTGCCGAACGTTACCCTAGAACAAACGTCTTCCCTAGCCATGCACGGCGTCAAAGCACGGGCCTCCGTCTGCTTCACCTCGTTCGCGAGTCGACCCGTTCAATGTGCATACAAAAACAACTAAATGCGGTGGATAACTCGGCTCGTGGGGTATACGAAGAGCGCATCCAGCTGCGTGAATTAACCCATATATGCCAAGCGTTTAGAAAAAGGCCTTGGCAAACAGCGTAGACCCAGATGAACGCCGCATGATGCGGCGTCTCATCAGGGTCTGCGCTGTTTGCTTACAGGGATTTCTGTAAGAAATGTTCGAAATATAGAAATAAATATACAAGACATCCCTAATTTTGGAAATAAATTGATCCAATTTAGAAGGATGAGAGAGCCCACTGGGCATAAATTGGTTAATGTGAATTGCAGGACCCTGAAAGACTTTGGTATGGTTAAGTCCAAGCTGTAAATCAAGATACATAAAGAAGCAGTATTTCTTGTTCAGCAAATCATGAAATTCAATGGAAAACCTTTGGACCCAAACGGTCTGATTGATGTTTTTGTGGCCAACATTATATACTCAATGGTATTCAGACACCAGTTTAAGCATAATGATCCACGGTGACTGAATATAGTTAGAAGCTGTCCGCTATAAATTAACGCGCGCTTGCGTAGTCTCATTAACGAACAGCGTAGCTTCTGAACAGTATGCGCGGAACACGACGAAATGGCTATCAATCATACTTACAAATACGATTGACAAGTGTGAAGTTAAGTGCCTTAGTGATTGGATTAATGTGTATGAGATAAAACATAAAATGTAGTATAACTGGAATTGTGGCCGGGGATTGTTCTAGGCCAGTAACAACAAGGCAGTTGAATCGGCTGAACTTGGCTTAATTATTTACATAACGTGTTACATTTCCACAATTAAACGTTATTTATTTTGTCAATACAGTGCGTTGAAAGTAAAACATTCAAGAAAGGCAAATCGGTGGTTGTGATTTTTTTTTAAAAAGCTTGTCCCTCGCCGGATTAAGTTCTATCTGCACCGATTCATCCTTCATCTGCTCATGACACTTCATCTAACTGTCCCATTAATCTGCCATTACTGTTGGTGAAATTTCTCTAGCCTTTTCATCATGTTTACATATTGACCGTCGAGTATAGTTATTTAAATGCCATTTACTTTGGGAAACTCTTCACGTTTTTAGCAGTTTAGCAATAGCATATTGCGTATAAAGTGAATAACAAAGAAAATACACTAACGTGTTTGGGGGCTTATCGTTATTGGTAGTTTGTATAACAGTACTGAGTAGTCGTGAGTTATTTGTTGTACAGACTGTTTTTCAAAGCACGTGGCTACTTACCCCCTCTACCCCCTTCCCCGGGACTACGTTTCCCGATTATCGGGCATGCAAACTTACTGAAGGCGGACATGAGGGGACCCCTGCGGAGCTTCAGGCGAAAGTGTGGGGACGCCCATTGCCTTCAGTTTGGCATCGTCCCCGGAGTGGTGATCAGTCGGTACACATGCCTTAAAGGGGCGTTCAAGACGCAGGGAGATGTCCTCAGTCACCGACCAAACCTGACAGTGTTCATCGGCGAACGAGAGGTGGAAAGGGTATGTTCTTATTATTACGAAGTTGGACAAATGTAGTAACGATCTGACGTCATATATGACACACGACGACGAGACGACGGACGTTGGATAATGTGTGACCACAATAACTCACACTTGAGCTAAGGCGTGCGCAGATAAAAGAACATCCGCGATGTTGGATATAATTGATATAACTGATTATCTTTAACCAATACAAATACATTCAACGGCATGAAAAAACGAGACACTCGTAAACGTGTGTCTCCAGGTTTCGACACATATTGATAGAACAATTGTAGTCATGCTTGTACCTTGAAGATGAATATCTTTCTGCCACGATCACTGATCTTTTTTCGACCAGCTCCAAAACCACCACCACTACCCTGAGGTTCAGTTTCGTAATCGTTGCAGAGTACCCAGAGGTGCAGGGCAGGATGTTCCACCAGATTCAATTATTCGTGGTCACCAAGCGACTGCCGTCCGTTTAGGATAAAAAAGTTCTCACTTATGTTAAAGCGTTCTTTATGGAGTTTTTAAGGTAGAAAATTAAGATTAAAACTTGTTAGGTATCGGATTGGTTTCCTTTATAAGTAAACGGTTGCAAAAATCTAGTTATATTATGCTCTGACTTGACATAATTGCCTTGACAAACACGTTTTAGTCGAAGCTTGTATAACCAAACATAAAATTACACATAACCAGGGTTATTGCATTTTTTTTCCGCAAATAAAAATAGTTTTTTTTTATTGCCAGTGTCAAAAACTGGAAACCAATGGAAACATTCCACGGTATTGCGCTATACACAATGCGAACTGCAATATGAATATATCAGATTCGGGTTTACTCTTTCACTTTTTTCCGTATTTTTATATGAACAGGGACTTTGGTATAGATTTAAAACATGACGGTTTTGTAATCAACAAAATACAGTTTACGTTACCTAAATTGGTATTACATTGCTTTTTTACATCAACTTGTTTCATTAATTAATTCAACAAGGTTGCAAGTTAGTTTCTGTATGTTTTAGATGTCATAATAACTAAAAGTCATACGATTGCTTATCACAAGTGTCATTGGTGCCAACAATCATTTGGCTATATGTTCGATATCCATAGTGAGTATTCTTGAATACGACACTTTTGTATTCTTGAATACGACACTTTTGTTCAAGAAAAACGGACATTTGCTTTGAACATTTTGCATTTTGATTTAAGTTTAAATAACGTTATAACTGATTCTAACGGTTTAAAGCCATGTAATTCTGTTTTATAAATTTGGTTTACTTCCTTATATTTAATTTTGCAGGAAAGGGAATGTCGCAATTAAATTACCTTTTATTTTTTATTTTTACTTAAAGGTCTGATTGGAAACTTCTTATCCATCTTGTTTTCCATCACATACGGTGAGCAACGTATCGAACTACCATATATTCCAAACATGTGCCCTACTTTTGCCTACGTTGCCAGTTATGTTGCATTATTTCCATCGAGCCAATACGACATTGTCTTAACTCCATTTTGTGGACATGTTCATATTCAGAACTTTTGTTGACAAAATGTTTTGTAGATAGAAAATATTTCCAGTGCATGATACATTTAGGACAAATAGAATCAGAATATAATTCCGATTATTTATCGAAAATAATTAATCTTACCGTCGACATTAGAAACTGTATATAGAAATAGGAATAATCGCATCCACACAACACAACTATGGGACTGTCAGTGCATGGCCCTTTTAAACATATTTATAGGCTCATTAAAATATGGTAACATGTGTAGAGAAAAACTGTAAATACCAAATGGAAACATCTGCGCCGTTTGGTATCTAACGGGGATATTTAAAACAATAATGATAGTTCATGCATATTGATGTAACTCGTTAGACACTACCAGCTTTGACACTCAACTGAATAAAACATGTACCGCTTGTTCTAAATTCATCAACACTCTCCCCAAAACCCACGATATTAACTATATAGTTTGTTGATAAATTTGGAACAAGCGGTACATTTTTTATTCAGTTTTATTTAGTATATATACAACACGCTGGCTGGTCTGGAGCTTCGCTGGCCACTTATGATATAAGATCCATTTTTTAATGACGCGGGTCAAATAATCACCAATATGAAATCTGCCTAATTTGGTGGCACGTACAGTATTTCTGCGGCTGCATATCTTATGGGTTCATTAATTTGTTATTACAAAGGATGAGTAACACATTAGCTTCTGAATATCACTTATGAACATACTTTATGCAAATAAACTTAAATCCATTCCTTTCAAAACAACGTGCATGGTAACATTATAAGGCTTAATAGTATTTGTGTTGCTTGACCTTTATCGTGATTGCACATTTATTAGTGCCGTAAAACATGTCACGCACCTTTTAAAATTGACAAATCCAACTGGATATCATTGGACAAATGGAAATAATATAAATAGTTTGATACGTCATTACAAATAACAACTACGAACGTATTATTCATGGAAAGAATGGATAACAATACCAAGGTTTTTTATCATTAACACTGATACATAAAGTATTTACATTTGTTTATGATATTGAACATTTTTATATAAAAACAATTTTCAAACTTACAGCTATAAAAATCACGACACAAAATAATTACATTATTACAGGAAGAGAAAAAGATCATATGTCAGAAAATCGGCATGCATACCATGTATGTTGAATTGTGACTTCGCAAATTTCAAAGGGTGTATCTGTCTTTCGTAGGTTGTATTTGTCGATACATAAACAATGAAGGAAGTTTTATTATAAACAAACAGAAAACAAAATTACAACCCTTTTTGTTTACGAGTACTCTGTAGATTAACTTAGACGAAGCACTACGCTGGGTCGATATAGAAAGTTGTAAACACTTTGACGAATACTAAAGTAAATCTTACTAGTGAAAGCTTTCTAGAAAGTAACTTGCGAGCTAATTAAATTCAAGTTTGAGGCAGGATTTATTAAACGCAATTAAATTACCGTTATAAAAATTGAGTATCTGTCTTTGCAAAAATGGCGATGTAAAGCCCACTATGGCATGTTTCTATGTGGAGTCTACAGTCCCAACGAAGGTGTACACTGTGAGAATAGTCATGCTTGGTGCGTGTTCAGGAAAGTCTGCAATAGCCGTGCGATTCGTATCTGATCGCTTTGAAGAAAAGTCCTTCAAAACTGTTGGAGGTTTGTTTTCTTCAGCTTTGTATATAATAGTAAAATGTTCGGATAATTTACTGTAAGATTAAGTTGTAAAACACTTTAACAATAGTCTCTACACATTTGGTTTCGTCGGACAATGAATTATGTTTATCTTGTGCAACGATACTTTCACTAGATGACCGTTTTGAACCACTGTGTCTAAAAATATTTTTAGGCACAACAAGATAATTTGATGACTTCTAACAAAAACATTCTGCAAACTGCAATGCATTCTTTTATTTTATGCAATTAGATCTAATACATGTTTAAAATAATATTGCATGCAATATGGATTTATTGATACTTTCATTAGCCGTCTACAGATGCAAGAAAATGGAAATTGACGACGATCTTGTATGCTTCCAAGTGTGGGACACATCAGGAAATGCTAAATACACCGAAATCAGTAAAATGTATCTTCGAGGAGCGCACGTTGCCATGTTGGTTTATGACGTCACTAAGCCGGTATGTGTTCTTTTTATCACAAATCTGGAGTTGTTGTATGGAACACGTAGATCAATTTGGGAAGCGGACAACGACAACGAGCGAGGCCTGGTATAGGGTATATAATCCTGGGTTATGGTTATGGTTAGGGTAAGGGGTCGGGTTAGGGTTATGGTCAGGGTTAAGGCTAACCCAAACCCGACCTTAACCCTAACCCTTATCCTAACCCGCCCCATTGCGCATTACAATACCATGCATCGCTTGTTGTCGTTGTCCGCTTCCCCAATTTGAGCCTTGTTCTGAGAAAACTGGACATAATGCATGTGCGTTAAGTGTCGTCCCATATTAGCCTGTGCCGTCCGCAAAAGGCTAATCAGGGACAACACTTTCCGCTTTTATGACATCTTTCGTTTAAATTAAGTCTCTTCTTAGCAAAAATCCAATTAAGCCGGACAGTGTCGTCCCTGATTAGCCTGTGCGGACTGCACAGGCTAATCTGGGACGACACTTTGCGCACATGCATTAAGCCAACTTTTCTCAGAACACGACTCAATTTGATCTGAGATTTGTCAATAGGCATCAACGTCACTATATCAAAAACAGAACATTGCGTTAATAATAGTTATACAATGCGTGATAATAATGCGATATTATTTTATATTTCATTATCGCAGATCACGTTACACGTGCTTTTAAAATAAAATAACTTTTTACGCGTTTATTAACCATATACATTTACTGCCATAGTAACTTAAACGTTTACTTGTTGACAAACTTCAAATTGATAAAAAAAATATGATGTTCTGTAAATTTGAATGTGAGTATAGCTCGCCGATGTTAACCGGGCACTAAACTACATGCAATACTGTGAGCGATTTTTATAAATTGCAGCGTACAATACTATGTATACTTTGTATAATGGTCTCATCAAACTCGTTCAGAACGTGGTCTTACACAACCATTTGCAAATATAAGTAACAATTCATGCGTACAATGTATGCATGTTACGGCGTTTCAATATTGTCTAGCTATAAAATAATGATTTTCAAGAGTTAGTACTTATGTATGTTATGCAGCTGTCATGTACCTTAAAGTTTAATAAGTTGTGTGTAGTAAATGGCCCTGCTCAACCCATTTATGCCTAGTGGACTCTCCCATCCTTCTAAATTGGATCAATTTATATTCAAAATTAGGGATGTCTAGTATATTTATTTCTATATTTAGAATATTTCCTACAGAAATTCCTTTAAGCAAACAGCGCAGACCCAGATGAGACGCCGCATTATGCGGCGTCTCATCTTGGTCTACACTGTTTGCCAAGGCCGTTTTTCTAAACGCTTGGCAAAAATGGGTTAAATAACCCTATCTGTTCAATCTGAGCATAGATAATCGTTCAAAATCAGTGCGTCCTTAAATATGACTTTCGTTCAAATTACACACAAAAATCACACAAACATCTTCGAAACGTCTCGGTAGCTGTTTTAATACGATTACCAATACATGGACATGAAATGTTCTTTGTATTTGGTGTTGTTGTTTTTTAAATTAAATTTATCAATTATGTAGTTTCGGATTTATAATTTATGCGTAATTGATCTTTTTTGTTTCCCGGTGATTTTTATAGAGTACTTTCGAGGAGCTGAAACGCTGGGTAGATATCGTTGAAAAGGATGACAGAGTCCACACCACCGTCTTAGTTGGTAACATGCAAGACCTCCCATCTGTTGTCGACGACGAGGTATACAAAAGCATTCTTGAAGAAATGTCTAATAAATACGTAAGGTACACCACTCTGCGTATTTGTCTTCCACAGAAACTATAATTGAGCCGTGCTCTGTGAAAAAGGTGTTTAATGCATGCACGTAAAGTGTTGTCCCAGATTAGCCGGTGCAGTCCACACAGGCTAATCAGGGACAACACTTTTCTCCTTAACTAGATTTTTGCAAAGTAGAGACTTTATTGAAACTAAAAATATCATATAAGCTGAAAGTGTCGTCCCTGATAAGCCTGTGCGGACTGCACTGGCTAATCTGGGACGACGCTTTACGCACATTCATTAAACCCCATTTTCACAGAGCACGGCCCAATTATTTTCTGCAACATTTTGTATTGGCTGCCTAAGCGATGACTGTTTGCAACATGTCTCTGCAGCGTCACATATTACCACTTCAGGTCGCCGAAACACACGGATATTCTATCCCTGTTTGAGGCGTTGGGTCGAATAATAATGATTAAAAATGCTTTTAACAAAATTATAATATTGGCAACTAAGCAGTAAACAACGTACTATGTGATAAATTATTCATCTGTTGCCAAAGCATACGTTTATTTTCACATATGCCGATATAAATCTGGTATGGTGAATTCACATGTACGAGTAATGTAAACAGTTGCTTACTAACTGAATTACATGAAAACAAAGACATTAAATACGGATAATATCCTTGTATTTTAAAGTGAGATACATAGTTTGAGCTTCTAACAGTTCCTACAAGTAAGAGACATACTGCTAATGCTCTTGTTCTCAAATATGCTTAGGTTGCCCTGGCATTGGCACAATCACACGGGATGCACTTTACTACGGTCTCGGCGAAAACAGGACAGAATGTGCATGCGTTGTTTCTTACAATAGGCAAGTTTTGTACATTTACCCGTGGATTTGAAAAAAAGGAAATGCATTTTCAAGAAGTATACTTAAATAATTTCGAGCGCTCCTGTATAAATATTCACATTTTGTTTTGAATTTTCAGCAACGTTAACTCTCTCCAAAATGAAGACGGATCAACGTTATCTTGTGCCCGTATCGTCAAAGTTCAATAACATAATTAACCCTTAAAGCGCTGGAGCTGAATTTTAAAGGCCTTTGCAAACAGTTTGGATCCAGATGAGACGCCACAGAACGTGGCGTCTCATCAGGATCCAAACTGTTTGCTATTCTGATAGTATTCTTTGAAAAAAATCGAAGAAAATGCTAATTTTAGAAATTCTGCAGACGACATTTTAGCAGAAGACAAATTACCCAGCATGCAAAGGGTTAAGTGGAAATAACGTGTAATATGTTTGACTCCACTTTATTGCTTAACATAGATATGTGTTCGTTAACTTAATAGAATGTATTGAAAATGTTATGTTATGCAATTATAAATTCATATTTAAATAAACTTACTATCATGGAGAAAAAGGCATACATTTATGATTAAATCAAGTAATTTATGAATTAGCAATTAAAACAAAAGTGAAAATAATGATCAAATCAGACATGATATATGGTAATAAAAATATTTTGTGACATCCATATCTTTATGCCATACACATACATTCAGAAGGATATCTTATTGTAATAAAAATACTTCCGAATTAAAATAATCTTTTCCGTTTCTTATGGAAAAACTAATTATTTGGACATGGTGACAATAATCAAATTGTAAAAAAGAAAAAAGTTAATGAATACACATTTCATGTAATATATGCAAATAAATAGTTTGATTTCTGCAAAACGATTTCGTTTAAAAGCCTACACATCCATTTAAAAACAACGGAATACGTAACACATTACAAATTATTGTGCCCACCCTGGAATGTAAACGTTCAAGATGTCATCAGTCGTGTTCCAAAGAATTGACTTTTTTTACCTACGCTAGGTGACCTTTTTGTATTCAGTTAAGTTTTCAAAGTATTAAGGCCTTTGAACGCCTGTCTTCCTCGTCGGTTTTTATATTGTCAAGATCACTTTCAATGTCATATAACTGTTGCAGCAGAACTTCGATTTTTGTCCAACCTGAAATTTTTTAATGCAATTGAAATAAAATATATTGCATTAAAAATATTTCTAGATTTTATTAAGAAATTATACACATATAGATCATGAAACTGCCATAGCTCAACGGAGAAATACATCCATGTAGTCACTGGATATACTTTCGCCCACTATATTTACTATAGACAAATACCGTTTACATGTTGGGAGGATATTGAGTTACCTTTTTATGATAGAAATAATTGCTGAAGTAAATGAAGTCCTTCATGAAAATAAAACTTTTTAAAAGGTTTATTTATAAGACTTCTACTAATACAAACTGTACAACGAGAGTATACAGTTGGGCTGAGATCGAAATGAAAATTGAAGATATTGATGATAAAAAGATAGTTTACATCTGTAAACTATTTACATATATGAATTTACTTTGTACTGCAGATAGATTGTCATAAAGCACAACACTTGAATCTAAATCAGTGTACCTTTTTTCTTGATGTGAAAGCGGATGCCGTCAAATCTGTTTAGGGTCGGAACGGAGCTTTTTCGTTTGTGCACGTACGAACTAAATGTTGAAAATCTAGCTTCTGCATGACGAATACCTTGAACCAAATTACAGGAAACAATGAGAACATATTTTGTTTAATCACAAAGAAACGTATTATGCCGAAACACAGTAAAACGTGTTAACTACCTACGAAATAGCATTTAGTAAATACACAAGCTTTTAAAAAAACACTTAAATGTTGCAGATATATGGCCCTACGAAAGTGTTTCGAAAGTTTGTAGTCTCACCTTAAAATGTTCAACTACGATAACGCTGGTAACACATGAACGTTGATTTCAAATTGCTGATCGTTGCCGATTAAATAAGTATTAACTATATAATAAACTCTCTAGTCAACTGGTTGAAAAAATAAAGTTATTTACAACAAGATACACAACACCGATGTACCTCTTAAAGTTGCTTTCTCAATCCAAGGGTGGACTAGTGGTGCTTTCACGTCATGCCCTCGCATCCACTCTTTCATTTGCTCGTCTGAGAGCGGTTGGGATATCTCCAGACCCCTAGATTGAAACACATTTGAGTCGCGTTCTGAGAAAACTGGGCTTAATGCATGTGCGTAAAGTGTCATCCCAGATTAGCCTGTGCAGTCCGCACAGGCTTATCAGGGACGACACTTTCCGCTTTTATGGTATTTTCCGTTTAAAGGAAGTCTCTTCTACACGCAAATCCAGTTACGGCGGAAAGTGTCGTCGCTGATTAGCCTGTGCGGACTGCACATGCTAATCTGGGATGAAACTACATGCACAAGCATTATGCTCAGTTTTCTCAGAATGAAACACATTTATTTCCTAATTTAATAGTACCCTATGTAGCTGTTAATCATATTCAGTATTTTCAATTTTCTGCTTAGGTTTGCTCATCACGAAATGTTATAAAATATGATATCTAATTATACTTGTATACGTACGACCAACATTAACGCTTTGAGTTGAAAGTATTCAATTATGCATCTTTCTATACACGTTCATAGTTATATGTATACTAAAGTAAATAATTTTAGTTTTAATGGGCACATTTCTGTCAAGATAACCGCATTTTTAAAACTCACGTTTCGGCGTCAATCCCAAGTCCAAGTTCTTTTATCTTCTTTTCAACGGATGAATCTACCTTGCCATCTTTCTGAATCGTGTATTCGTACATGAACATGTCAACTATGAACGCCGTTACTATGCTGCAACATAACCAGTACAATACCCAGACCCATGGATCATATAAAATAAAACAGCGACATATGCTTACTTAAAAGGGTTTTATAAAAATCCACTCATTTCGGAAACTATGAATTTACCGATGTCTTTTTATGCCCCCGGATCGAAAGATCGGGGGTATATTGTTTTTGGCCTGTCTGTCATTGCATGTGTGTGTGTGTCCCAAAACTTTAACCAAAACTTTAACCTTGGTCATAACTTTTGCAATATTGAATATAGCAACTTGATATTTGGCATGCATGTGTATCTCATGGAGCTGCACACTTTGAGTGGTGAAAGGTCAAGGTCAAGGTCATCCTTCAAGGTCAAAGGTAAAAAAAAACAAATTCAAAAACTTTAACCAAAAGTTTAACCTTCTTCATAACTTTTGCAATATTGAACATAGCAACTTGATATTTGGCATGCATGTGTATCTCATGGAGCTGCAAATTTTGAGTGGTGAAAGGTCAAGGTCATCCTTCAAGGTCAAAGGTAAAAAAAAATAATTAAAAGCTGCGCATTAGTTGGCATTGTGTTTCTGACAAACACATCTCTTGTTTTGCTATGTATATTATATAGGGGTTTATTTACATTGAATTATAAGGTTTACGCAGATAATTCATGGGCTTAATTCATGTGCGTAAAGTGTCGTCCCAGATTAGCCTGTGCAGTACGCACAGGCTAATCAGGGACGACACTTTCCGCTTTAATGGTATTTTTAGTTTCAAGGAAGTCCCTCCTTACCGAAAATCAAGTTTAGGCGGAAAGTGTCGTCCCTGATTAGCCTGTGCGAACTGCACAGGCTAATCTGGGACGACACTTTACGCACATGCATTATGACCAGCTTTCACAGAACAAGACACATTTAATGTTAAGCCGTTTCAAAGTTTTTTTAATTGTGACAATTACAAACCATTTCGTGCACATGAATGACAAATACATAAACGTGTCCAGCTTAAACATCCATTCGTGTTAGGATGGTGAACATTAATAAAGAAAAGAAACGCTTACTTCATGACGATGATGGATACAAACATGAAGAACGTTGCAAAGTATATTCTCGCAGCTCTGTTGGTGACCAGAACGTAGCCAGAAGTTACCTCTTCAAAACATGTAAGGCTTACTATGACAACGTTGTTTGCTGTATTTAATTCTGCCTTGCGTTGTTTTTGTTTCATTAAGAATATTTTTTATCAGTAAACAAGGTTTTTAATTAACACTTATTACTATTTGCTTATGACAACCCTATCTTGCATGTACGAGTAGTATCTGTAGGTTTAAACCTTTATTTACTTAGCTTATATTAAATTAATGAGTAAACTATATGTTTAATTGAATATATTTCAAATTGCACTTAAAGGGGCCTTTTCATAGATTTTGGCATGTATTAAAGATTGTCATTAAATGCTTTATACTTATAAATTTAAACATTGGACCTTAAAAAACAACTCCAGTAAAGAACAAGAAAACAATTTTTAAAAAGTAAACCTCAACTGGGCTCGAACCACTGACCCCTGGAGTCCTGGAGTAAAAAGTCTTCCGCTTAGACCACTCGACCACCCATGCTCATGCTATGAGGAATGTATTTTTTTACTTTATATAAGCAATCCTCATTGCAACGCTTTATAATTTTCAGGTTTTAAAATCGTCAAAAGATGCATATAGTGGGTATTTTAGAGTATGGTAAATGTTCAGTATTACTATTTCCTCACAAATATATTAACTAAAACGAAAATTTTCGATTCTGAAACAAGTTTTCTTTATTTTGTCAATTTACCAAAACGCGAAAAGGCCCCTTTAAAACGGATTTCAGTATCTTTTAATAATGCAATTATATTCATCCAGGAAAATAGCAAATGCCGGAAAGAACATTAGTTGGAACATTTCATCTCCGAAAGGATACGATGCCAGTTATTCTGGAACGTTACTGTTGCCAAGACAAGCGCAGAACCGATGACGTCATTGAAGTTCAGATAACAGTACTCGGACTTGTAGAATTCACTGTTGTTCAGAGCAAGCGCACCACAATACTTCTCACTCGTGTCATTTCCGATCGAGACGGGAAAGGAGCGGATTTTGCCCTTAAATATCTCCATCCCGATCACGGCAAACACATAGAAAATTATCTTAAAAGAGAGATAAATAAATATACAGATTGTTCGCTGCTTAGTTCGGAGGGAAACATGATATACTCAGTAAATACAATATGACATCTTTAATACATACATTAAATAAAGAAGTTTGCGTTTATAGTTCGAGACTAAAATGGCAAAACTCGATCTAACACCTACACATTATATAGTAGTAAGGCGCCATTTAAAAGCTTTTTTAATGATCTAAACAAAGCATATTTATGTAAAAACGTATTATGTACACAATATTCACAATGAACACAATAGACACAATGTATTATGTACACAATAGACACAATATATTATGCACACAATAGACACAATGTATTATGTACACAATAGACACAGTGTATTATGTACACAATAGACACAATGTATTATGTACACAATAGACACAATGTATTATGTACACACTAGACACAATGTATTATGTACACAATAGACTTAATGTATGTACACAATAGACACAATGTATTATGTACACAATAGACACAATATATTATGTACACAATAGACACAATGTATTATGTACACAATAGACACAATATATTATGTACACAATAGACACAATATATAATGTACACAATAGACACAATGTATTATGTACAGAATAGACACAATATATTATGTACACAATAGACACAATATATTATGTACACAATAGACACAATATATTATGTACACAATAGACACAATGTATCATGTACACAATAGACACAATGTATTATGTACACAATAGACACTATGTATTATGTACACAATAGACACAATGTATTATGTACAAAATAGCACCAATGTATTATGTACACAATAGACACAATGTATTATGTACACAATAGACACAGTGTATTATGTACACAATAGACACAATGAATGTACACAATAGACTTAATGTATGTACACAATAGACACAATGTATTATGTACACAATAGGCACAATATATTATGCACACAATAGACACAATGTTTTATGTACACAATATACACAATGTATTATGTACACAATAGACACAATGTTTTATGTACACAATAGACACAATGTATTATGTACACAATAGACACAATATATTATGCACACAATAGACACAATGTATTATGTACACAATAGACACAATGTATTATGTACACAATAGACACAATATATTATGTACACAATAGACACAATGTATTATGTACACAATAGACACAATATATTATGTACACAATAGACACAATATATTATGTACACAATAGACACAATATATAATGTACACAATAGACACAATGTATTATGTACACAATAGACACATTGTATTATGTACACAATAGACACAATGTATTATGTACACACTAGACACAATGTATTATGTACACAATAGGCACAATATATTATGTACACAATAGACACAATGTATTATGTACACAGTAGACACAATGTATTATGTACACAATAGACACAATGTATTATGTACACAATAGACACAATGTATTATGTACACAGTAGACACAATGTATTATGTACAAAATAGCACCAATGTATTATGTACACAATAGACACAATGAATGTACACAATAGACTTAATGTATGTACACAATAGACACAATGCATTATGTACACAATAGACACAATATATTATGTACACAATAGACACAATATATTATGTACACAATAGACACAATATATTATGTACACAATAGACACAATGTATCATGTACACAATAGACACAATGTATTATGTACACAATAGACACAATGTATTATGTACACAATAGACACAATGTATTATGTACAAAATAGCACCAATGTATTATGTACACAATAGACACAATGTATTATGTACACAATAGACACAGTGTATTATGTACACAATAGACACAATGAATGTACACAATAGACTTAATGTATGTACACAATAGACACAATGTATTATGTACACAATAGGCACAATATATTATGCACACAATAGACACAATGTTTTATGTACACAATATACACAATGTATTATGTACACAATAGACACAATGTTTTATGTACACAATAGACACAATGTATTATGTACACAATAGACACAATATATTATGCACACAATAGACACAATGTATTATGTACACAATAGACACAATGTATTATGTACACAATAGACACAATATATTATGTACACAATAGACACAATGTATTATGTACACAATAGACACAATATATTATTTACACAATAGACACAATATATTATGTACACAATAGACACAATATATAATGTACACAATAGACACAATGTATTATGTACACAATAGACACATTGTATTATGTACACAATAGACACAATGTATTATGTACACACTAGACACAATGTATTATGTACACAATAGGCACAATATATTATGTACACAATAGACACAATGTATTATGTACACAGTAGACACAATGTATTATGTACACAATAGACACAATGTATTATGTACACAATAGACACAATGTATTATGTACACAGTAGACACAATGTATTATGTACACAATAGACACAATATATTATGCACACAATAGACACAATGTATTATGTACACAATAGACACAATATATTATGTATACAATAGACACAATGTATTATGTACACAATAGACACAATGTATTATGTACACACTAGACACAATGTATTATGTACACAATAGACACAATGTATTATGTACACACTAGACACAATGTATTATGTACACAATAGACACAATGTATTATGTACACAATAGACACAATGTATTATGTACACAATAGACACAATGCATTATGTACACAATAGACACAATGCATTATGTACACAATAGACACAATGTATTATGTATACAATAGACACAGTGTATTATGTACACAAAATACACAATGTATTATATACACAATAGAAATAGACACAATGTATTATGTACACAATAGACAAAATGTATTTAGTACACAATAGACACATTGTATTATGTACACAATAGACACAATGTATTATGTACACAATAGACACAATGTATTTACACTTACGAAGAGTATCCCACAGTACATTAAAATTGACATCGAAATGTTGATCAAAGTGTCGATTATTATCTTGAACCTGCAAAACAAAAGAACTTTTCGTTCAGTGTATTCAACTTACAAAACAATACAATTAAAACAAAGCTCGGTATCCATACATTATTAAGAAGACAATTTTTAAAACTCGTGCATGATGCGACAGAAAGCAATTGTATGTCAGGCGATGATTTTGTAACAAAACATATAATTATTTTATTATTCTTTTTAATGCGAATATTTATTTAGTTTGCAGATGTTAAGTCATTTGTGTTTATATTTTACTCACCGATTAATATGGACAAGTAAACGCAGAATGCGAAAGATACGTATGATGTTTACGGCACTGATGGTTTCCCTTATGATACGTGTTTGATCGTCATCTGTTAGAAGAACACAGGTGATATAAATAATAGAACGTGAAATAAACCCTCTTGGATTAAAAGGACAGAGCCATATAGACTTTAAAGTAAAACAATGTGCTTGTCTATATATGGTGACCAATACACGGCAGACTCATAAGAAGTAAACACACGAACACGAGTTAAACCATTTAGGCCTAGCGTCTAGAAAAAAGGCCTTGGCAAACAGCGTAGCATGATGCGGCGTCTCATCAGGGTCTGCGCGATTTGCTTAAAGCAATTTTTGTAAGAAATATTCTAAATATAGAAATAAATATACTAGACATCCCTTATTTTGGAAATAAATTGATCCAATTTAGAAGGATGGGAGAGTCAACTAGGCATAAATGTGTTAAATGTGCTCATCGACATTGGAACCGTATATCAAATCAAGTCGTCAATAAATGGAATTCGGAATATAAACCTTTACGAGCAGCGTTATTTTCTTTTTTAATAATTACCTTTCTGGAGAACAGTTGATTCAACGATCAAAAATATCAAACTCACACTTGTTATGATGACATCGAACCTGAGAAAAAATACTCAAAAGGCAATACAATTTTGTACAAAATTATTTCGATCAATATTTTGTCAAAGGGTCAGAAGTATTGTGCTTAACTTTGTCAATTTTTTTTGTACAGTTTCAATATATAAGTCATTTTTCTCCCTTTAAATGTAAATATATATATATATTTTTAATTAAGTAAAATATCCAATTTAAATTACAGCATTATTGAAAGTTAAAACCCACCGATGTTAAGTTTTACTTACCAGTTGCTAACGCGATGGAAATATTTAATTGGCCCGAATGTGTAAACCTTAAGCACTACCTCCAGGATATATAGGGCGCAGAAGGGAATGTTGATGCCAGGTACATTAAAACCAATAAGGAATATCTCTATACCGACCAGCAGATCGTAAGCAAATTTGAAAAATCTGAAGAATTGAACATAATTATTTATTAATATAACATTAGGTGTTCAAAAGAAGTGTAAGACTATAAACATTTCATCAACTGTCAAGGTCATTTTGACGTTTTACCATCTTATTATTATTTTTTATTCAAATACATGGACGATTTTGTTGGACTTAATTACAGCATACTAATTTCAAATAATAATTTCTTATTCATAACATTCAACATATTTTCTAGTGCTTACACAGTGTCAACTATCGTCCGTATAAATTCGCTGGGCACTGACAGATAGAGCCGTGGAAAGGTTTTCTCCAACCAAGTGATTCGGTCTGACACTTCCGAGATTTGTACATTCAACAAGTCCGCAACGTTCATAAACTCGCGCCGTCCTGGAATGATGTATAACCACATCTATATTGTATTCGTCACATCATGTGAAAATGGGTATTATAAAAACGAATAATACATATATTTAAGTGTTACACACTCGGATTATCCTCCGAATATTGGGAATAACTTACTTCTTTTTAAATGGACTTGTCGGAGAGTAATACATGCACTTTTGGCAAACTGTCATAAGAATCAATAACCCATTTATGATGGGATTGCAACATAGTAAAATTAATTATGAAAGATATCTCTGATAGCTTAAACAAGCAAATATACAAATAGTAATAAACTGCAAAATGTTCCATCTTGGAGACACAAATGTAAATGACAACTGCTTTATTATTTTCATGGCCGTTAAAAAAGTATATTTTTGAATGCAAAAGGAAAGAAGTTATTCCAATTTGTTTTTCAGAGAATCAAGGCTAGCCTAAGATAGGTTTAAATATTTATGCAAACACAAGTGAGAATCAAGTAAAGCAATTGTTTGGACAGTTATAAGAGTTATAATATGTAATTCATAAATGCACGAATAACAAAAATAACTGTCGTTAACTCTCATTTTATATGGAACGTGAACAATTTGTTTACTTGATCAAATCTTACAATGTTGTTCGCATATTGATCATACAGTTTATATTGATTGTATTGTAAACTGAATTCTTATTGTAAAAACAACATTTTTCAAGTATGTCCATTTTTAACGACAACAGCAAATGTTACATAATAGGGGTTTATCTTGTTTGAACTTGTAACCATACTCCTTAGTTAAATTGTTGTTGTAGATCAAAATCCTTTTTAATTCAAGAATCTTTTAATATTATTTTGTCACATGCCATACCCTGTTTCCCATGTAATATAACCATAACGAATATGTTTATCTTACACATGAGTGATATACTTTTTAAGCGTTTCATTGGCTTATTTTCGTTCGATTGACCAATCGCATTTTGTTGTTTTGCTGAAATGACGTTGCAACCTCAAATGACGTCACGAAATGTAAACAACATTCGGGATTTATCATTATGTTTGCGTAAATATTTATTTAATTTCTTCATTTAAAAGCATGTGATAAAAAAGATCTAACACTCTTTGTCATTTCATACCATATTTTATTAAACTCGTCCAGGAAATTCGTAAGTGAGCTCGCCAAAGGCTCGCTTACTAACAAAATTCCTGAACTCGTTTAATAAAATATGGTATGATATGACACCTCGTGTTATACATAAAGATTATTTAAGTTAAGTAAAAAAGGTAAAAATGTTGAATGATCTATGATATTAATTCAAATTGTGTAATGACTGTAATCATGTAGTGAAAACATATAACACATGATAGATTAAGTATAGGAATGTGAATGTCTCTGTAAATTGTGTGTATGTACATGCATTATGAAATGAATGACAACATTCAAACAGGAACATAACATTTAAGAAAAATAGTCCACCAAATTTAGTGATAGATCTATACACATTTATCTCCCTGAGATTGTTCACTATTTCACTGCATTAAAGTTTTTTGTTAACTCAGGTCTCCCATAGAGCGCATTTTGTTTATTATTTTGTCAAAAAATTCACAGATGTTGCTGAATTGAATGTGAAATGACTGATATTACAATGTTAAGTGTTATTATTGCTATATGTGGTATAACTTTAAATTGGTATTTGCAAATCTAATTATTAAAACTGAAAACACAACACATCTATAAGTTTTCTATGACATTGCTTAATATACAATTTATATGGCTTTGTAATAAATGCACAGTACAATTTGAATATCATATAAAGAGATTAAGGCCAGTAAACATGTGTGATCTACGAGTCGCTCTATTGCTTTTTATATTTTATCTTTGTTTGAATTTGAAGTTTTTAATTAAGCATGTTAATTTTGTTTTGCAAATTCAGAGTTTAGAGTTAAATAATCAAAGATTTTCCTAAGACAGCTTTTGTTTACTAGACAAGGTTGTACTATCGAGTACCCGTGAATACGTTTTTCACGCTAATTCATTATTTCTTTGACAAAATAATGTTGTTTTCCTTTAAAGTATATATATATGTATAAAGTAAATAGAAAAAGCGTTTATTTTGTTTTGGCAGTATAATTGTAAATTACAATAGGATCGACACCTATTTGTGTTAAATTAAAAAAAGGTATTTTGCCATAGGCCTGTGCATTCGCACAGTCTGGCCAGGAGCAAACGAGACAACACAACCTTAATTGCGGTCAGGTTTGCCTCTGGATAGACTGTGCGAATATGAAGGCTGTCCAGGAACTAGACTGGCCGCAGACTGCATGACGCCGGTCTATGGAACAATCCGAGTAATAATACGCTTAGACAATTCAAGTAAGTGCTATGGGAAACAGCAGCTTAAACAAATCCGATTTATATTGACGGATCGATGTTTAAAAAAGCATTACCATTAAGAAAATAGGCACATTTTAAAGGGCATTAAAGGATAGTTGAAATGTTAGCAAAAGCAAACATTTTATAATCACATAATGTATCCTAGTTCACCTATGTGTCCAGAACGCTTAGTGTTCAGGATCAACATCAACAAATCAATCTGGTTGTTGGAGAGATTGGGCTGCACTAGGTTCATCAGGCGCTTCCAGGTTCGGTAGGTCACCATGTCCTCCCCTTCGTGATTGACCTTGATGACGTCAAAGGCCTGTCCTAACTTCTTCTTTTTATCACGGGAACCTTGCTGGATCTCAAGCTGAGTTGAAATACAATATGCAGTATATGGAAACGTCATAGTGAAAACCCCTTTAGTTTGTTTGCATGGCACAGTCCTATGTTATTTATAAGTAGATAATGTTTAACCTAAAAAAACATATTTATAGAAATATATGAACGTATATATATACATTTATAAATATAAACATATATATCGTTTTGATTAACTTTACAGTATGAAAAGTAATGATATTTCATGTCCATGCATATTCATGGTGTTCATTCATGGTGTTCTCATATAATAAGATGAATTTAATAATTTATAAATATCATAATCGTATGTCATTATTATTTCAATGCAGTTATTGCGGGCCTAAGATGAAAGTATAGTTTGAAAACTTTATTCATGTTTTATCGATAATGAGATCAAACTAGAATAAAATAAGTGTCCAATTGAACAGCTTGCATGTTACATTATTTGCATGTGTTTTAATAATGCGGCATGTTGGTGAATCAACCTGTTTCAACTTAAGGGGTGATGCGCAGACAAATTCAAATGGTTATGTAATTATAATTCACACCGTTTTTAACTTTTGTGAGTTACTTTTTTGGAATGCCAGCGTTGGTTGCTGTTAGCAAAAAGTCTTGTTCTGGAGCGTAAAAACACGTGTTAACAAAATATTTTCTGTTTATCAAACATTAACATACAAAAAACATCGTTAACTATAGTTTTGACTTAATTCATAGTTCTTTGTATGTAGGTCATTGTTTTTATATAAATATTTTTATATATCGAAGACTCGCTGTAAAGTTTGTTCAGCAATATTATTTATTGCAATATTTGATCTATTGACGATACATATGTAATGAACTCTCTTCCAAGTTCTTCTATGAAAGATGCTAGATTTGTTGTGGAGTTTTCTTAAAATCTGGTATTGAATCATTCTATGTCAGTTCCTGGGTGAAAGCCCTATAATTATGAGCAATTAATTAGTGCAACGGCTAATATTATCTCAAAAAGTATATTGTTTTGAGATAAAGCATATCCAATTTTTCCAAATCTAGAGTGAGAAAGTCTTAATACTATAAAGTAATTGTAAGAATTTAGACTTTATAACGAAATAACAAATCGCAATAAGGAGATGATTCGTAACTACATGATTATATATATTAATCGTGTGCTTGTTTCTTAAATTAGGACTATGTTTATTCGTAATAAAAAACATATCGCCTAATAAGGGTATTTTCGCTACTTATTTAGATTTAGATTTAAGTTTCTCAAGCATTCAATACGGTCAAAAATGTAAACAGCGAAATTCAAAACAAAAATGTAGTCCTTCGTTAGTGGCAAAAATATGATGCTGCTGTCGTTTGTGTTTTCAGTTAACGAATACAATTCAATTTTGTAAGTTGGAAATGTACCTTCATGTTTTCACTGTAGCTGTGATAGGCAACCGCAAGAAACACATTCAGGAGCATGTAAAACACGACGACGATATACACGAAAAAGAAAATGCAGTAATACCGACTCGCCTTTAAAGCAGGAATCCTGAAATATCAAATAAATTACGATAGCATTAACTTGATAAATAACTAGTGCAAATTTGATTCGCATTTGATACAAATGTAGCACTTAGTAATTGCCTTTTATTAAAATGTCCTTTACTGAAAACATTTATAAATGTAATAGTAAATGCTTGCATAAACGATAATAAAATCGTGTATTCAAACCAACCAAATGGCCGTATTTGTAGTTTATGTAGATGATACACATAAACCCCGCATTCATAAACTCAATAAACACAAGTTAATAACGCGAATTGTGTATCTTTTATTTTATTCATACATTGATACAGCTGTATTTATCCTAGATTGTACTTGTATCGATTATAACACTTACACTTATTAATATTTATGTCTTATGATTAATCTAATACTCAATCTTTAACGAATAATACGGACATAAAATCATTTTATCGTGACGTATGTGTAATCAATTCATGCATAGTTGTCAGTTGGAATGTCCAAGCTATTCAAAATATGCACTAGCGAGTTTAAACTTTGTATCTCTTGCTTTACTTGAGTTCTTTTTGTTCCATTTTATTCTTATATATTTTCTTATTTCTTTATCGTTGTCTTTATAATCTTGAGCAATCGGGTTTCATATTTTGCAGTGAGTAGTCACCTTTTACTAAAAGTAATTTTTGTTCGCTTATTCTTTCTTCTTTTGTTCATGTTTGATTTATTGGTCGCAGTTGAAATGATAGAAAATTGTTGCTCTTCTTTTATTTGTACAAATTGAGTAAATATTTTGTGATATAAGAACACATGGCTCTAACACTTACATGACGTCCGGGTTTTTGGGGTGGTGTTTTGTGATACATGCACACATAGCTATAATCCTTACATGACATCTGGTTTTAAGGGGGGGGGGCGGTACATGCACACACAGCTCTAAACATTACATGACATCGGAATACAAGAGGTAATGTTTTGTGATACATGCATACATAGCTCTAATACTTACATGACATCCGGGTTATTGGAGGGGGGGATACATGAACACATAGCTCTAACCATTGCATGACATCTGGGTTATTGGGGGGGGGGGGGGTTGTGATGCATGCACACATTGCTCTAATCCTTACATGACATCTGGGTTATGGGGGGATACATGCACACATAGCTCTAACCATTAAATGACATCCGGGCTACTGGAGGTGATGTTTTGTGATACGTGCACACACAGCTCTAACACTTACATGACATCCGGGCTACTGGAGGTGATGTTTTGTGATACATGCACACACAGCTCTAACACTTACATGACATCCGGGCTACTGGAGGTGATGTTTTGTGATACATGCACACATAGCTCTAACACTTACATGACATCCGGGCTACTGGAGGTGATGTTTTGTGATACATGCACACACAGCTCTAACACTTACATGACATCCGGGCTACTGGAGGTGATGTTTTGTGATACATGCACACACAGCTCTAACACTTACATGACATCCGGGCTACTGGAGGTGATGTTTTGTGATACGTGCACATGTAGCTCTAACACTTACATGACATCCGGGTTATTGGGGTGATGTTTTGTGATACATGCACACACAGCTCTTACACTTACATGACATCCGGGCTACTGGAGGTGATGTTTTATGATACGTGCACACATAGCTCTAACACTTACATGACATCCGGGCTACTGGAGGTGATGTTTTGTGATACATGCACACACAGCTCTTACACTTACATGACATCCGGGCTACTGGAGGTGATGTTTTGTGATACATGCACACACAGCTCTAACCATTACATGACATCCGGGTTATTGGGGTGATGTTTTGTGATACATGCACACACAGCTCTAACACTTACATGACATCCGGGCTACTGGAGGTGATGTTTTGTGATGCGTGCACACACAGCTCTAACACTTACATGACATCCGGGCTACTGGAGGTGATGTTTTGTGATACATGCACACACAGCTCTAACACTTACATGACATCCGGGCTACTGGAGGTGATGTTTTGTGATACATGCACACACAGCTCTAACACTTACATGACATCCGGGCTACTGGAGGTGATGTTTTGTGATACATGCACACACAGCTCTAACACTTACATGACATCCGGGCTACTGGAGGTGATGTTTTGTGATACATGCACACACAGCTCTAACACTTACATGACATCCGGGCTACTGGAGGTGATGTTTTGTGATACGTGCACATGTAGCTCTAACACTTACATGACATCCGGGTTATTGGGGTGATGTTTTGTGATACATGCACACACAGCTCTAACACTTACATGACATCCGGGCTACTGGAGGTGATGTTTTGTGATGCGTGCACACACAGCTCTAACACTTACATGACATCCGGGCTACTGGAGGTGATGTTTTGTGATACGTGCACATGTAGCTCTAACACTTACATGACATCCGGGTTATTGGGGTGATGTTTTGTGATACATGCACACACAGCTCTAACACTTACATGACATCCGGGTTATTGGGGTGATGTTTTGTGATACATGCACACACAGCTCTAACACTTACATGACATCCGGGCTACTGGAGGTGATGTTTTGTGATACATGCACACACAGCTCTAACCATTACATGACATCCGGGTTATTGGGGTGATGTTTTGTGATACATGCACACACAGCTCTAACACTTACATGACATCCGGGTTATTGGGGTGATGTTTTGTAATACATGCACACACAGCTTTAACCATTACATGACATCCGGGCTACTGGAGGTGATGTTTTGTGATACATGCACACACAGCTCTTACACTTACATGACATCCGGGCTACTGGAGGTGATGTTTTGTGATGCGTGCACATGTAGCTCTAACACTTACATGACATCCGGGCTACTGGAGGTGATGTTTTGTGATACATGCACACACAGCTCTAACACTTACATGACATCCGGGTTATTGGAGGTGATGTTTTGTGATACATGCACACACAGCTCTAACACTTACATGACATCCGGGTTATTGGAGGTGATGTTTTGTGATACATGCACACACAGCTCTAACACTTACATGACATCCGGGCTACTGGAGGTGATGTTTTGTGATACGTGCACATGTAGCTCTAACACTTACATGACATCCGGGTTATTGGGGTGATGTTTTGTGATACATGCACACACAGCTCTAACGCTTACATGACATCCGGGTTATTGGGGTGATGTTTTGTGATACATGCACACACAGCTCTAACACTTACATGACATCCGGGCTACTGGAGGTGATGTTTTGTGATACATGCACACACAGCTCAAACCATTACATGACATCCGGGTTATTGGGGTGATGTTTTGTGATACATGCACACACAGCTCTAACACTTACATGACATCCGGGTTATTGGAGGTGATGTTTTGTGATACATGCACACACAGCTCTAACACTTACATGACATCCGGGCTACTGGAGGTGATGTTTTGTGATACATGCACACACAGCTCTAACACTTACATGACATCCGGGCTACTGGAGGTGATGTTTTGTGATACATGCACACACAGCTCTAACACTTACATGACATCCGGGCTACTGGAGGTGATGTTTTGTGATACATGCACACACAGCTCTAACACTTACATGACATCCGGGCTACTGGAGGTGATGTTTTGTGATACATGCACACACAGCTCTAACACTTACATGACATCCGGGCTACTGGAGGTGATGTTTTGTGATACATGCACACACAGCTCTAACACTTACATGACATCCGGGCTACTGGAGGTGATGTTTTGTGATACATGCACACACAGCTCTAACACTTACATGACATCCGGGCTACTGGAGGTGATGTTTTGTGATACATGCACACACAGCTCTAACACTTACATGACATCCGGGCTACTGGAGGTGATGTTTTGTGATACATGCACACACAGCTCTTACACTTACATGACATCCGGGCTACTGGAGGTGATGTTTTGTGATGCGTGCACATGTAGCTCTAACACTTACATGACATCCGGGCTACTGGAGGTGATGTTTTGTGATACATGCACACACAGCTCTTACACTTACATGACATCCGGGCTACTGGAGGTGATGTTTTATGATACGTGCACACATAGCTCTAACACTTACATGACATCCGGGCTACTGGAGGTGATGTTTTGTGATACATGCACACACAGCTCTAACACTTACATGACATCCGGGTTATTGGAGGTGATGTTTTGTGATACATGCACACACAGCTCTAACACTTACATGACATCCGGGCTACTGGAGGTGATGTTTTGTGATACGTGCACACACAGCTCTAACACTTACATGACATCCGGGCTACTGGAGGTGATGTTTTGTGATACATGCACACACAGCTCTTACACTTACATGACATCCGGGCTACTGGAGGTGATGTTTTGTGATGCGTGCACATGTAGCTCTAACACTTACATGACATCCGGGCTACTGGAGGTGATGTTTTGTGATACATGCACACACAGCTCTTACACTTACATGACATCCGGGCTACTGGAGGTGATGTTTTATGATACGTGCACACATAGCTCTAACACTTACATGACATCCGGGCTACTGGAGGTGATGTTTTGTGATACATGCACACACAGCTCTAACACTTACATGACATCCGGGTTATTGGAGGTGATGTTTTGTGATACATGCACACACAGCTCTAACACTTACATGACATCCGGGCTACTGGAGGTGATGTTTTGTGATACATGCACACACAGCTCTAACACTTACATGACATCCGGGCTACTGGAGGTGATGTTTTGTGATACATGCACACACAGCTCTAACACTTACATGACATCCGGGCTACTGGAGGTGATGTTTTGTGATACATGCACACACAGCTCTAACACTTACATGACATCCGGGCTACTGGAGGTGATGTTTTGTGATACATGCACACATAGCTCTAACACTTACATGACATCCGGGCTACTGGAGGTGATGTTTTGTGATACGTGCACACATAGCTCTAACACTTACATGACATCCGGGCTACTGGAGGTGATGTTTTGTGATACATGCACACACAGCTCTAACACTTACATGACATCCGGGCTACTGGAGGTGATGTTTTGTGATACATGCACACATAGCTCTAACACTTACATGACATCCGGGCTACTGGAGGTGATGTTTTGTGATACATGCACACATAGCTCTAACACTTACATGACATCCGGGCTACTGGAGGTGATGTTTTGTGATACATGCACACACAGCTCTAACACTTACATGACATCCGGGCTACTGGAGGTGATGTTTTGTGATACATGCACACACAGCTCTAACACTTACATGACATCCGGGCTACTGGAGGTGATGTTTTGTGATACATGCACACACAGCTCTAACACTTACATGACATCCGGGCTACTGGAGGTGATGTTTTGTGATACGTGCACACATAGCTCTAACACTTACATGACATCCGGGCTACTGGAGGTGATGTTTTGTAATACATGCACACACAGCTCTAACACTTACATGACATCCGGGCTACTGGAGGTGATGTTTTGTGATACATGCACACATAGCTCTAACACTTACATGACATCCGGGCTACTGGAGGTGATGTTTTGTAATACATGCACACACAGCTCTAACACTTACATGACATCCGGGCTACTGGAGGTGATGTTTTGTGATACATGCACACATAGCTCTAACACTTACATGACATCCGGGCTACTGGAGGTGATGTTTTGTGATACATGCACACATAGCTCTAACACTTACATGACATCCGGGCTACTGGAGGTGATGTTTTGTGATACATGCACACACAGCTCTAACACTTACATGACATCCGGGCTACTGGAGGTGATGTTTTGTAATACATGCACACACAGCTCTAACACTTACATGACATCCGGGCTACTGGAGGTGATGTTTTGTGATACATGCACACATAGCTCTAACACTTACATGACATCCGGGCTACTGGAGGTGATGTTTTGTGATACATGCACACATAGCTCTAACACTTACATGACATCCGGGCTACTGGAGGTGATGTTTTGTGATACATGCACACACAGCTCTAACACTTACATGACATCCGGGCTACTGGAGGTGATGTTTTGTGATACATGCACACACAGCTCTAACACTTACATGACATCCGGGCTACTGGAGGTGATGTTTTGTGATACGTGCACACACAGCTCTAACACTTACATGACATCCGGGCTACTGGAGGTGATGTTTTGTGATACATGCACACACAGCTCTAACCATTACATGACATCCGGGCTACTGGAGGTGATGTTTTGTGATGCGTGCACATGTAGCTATAAAACTTACATGACATCCGGGTTATTGGAGGTGGTTACTAGAACATACATTTCCCACACACATTCTAAGTAGTCCTTGAAGTATGCTTTTCCGTTCAGATATTTGATATCGGACCTACAATCAACGTTCAATATAAAGGTTTCATGACCCAGACGATTGCGAATATTTATCCCAAATATTGTATTTCAGTTATCAATCTACAAAATCAAAAAGGATCGATACTCAATTACTCTTTTCTTTTGTGATACAACATAATTTCTTTACATGTTTTCCAACAATAGGTATTTTAAATGAAACTAGTACATGTGTGTTGTAAATTGCTTTCTGTCAAAATATTTAAAGAATAACTTATTGTGAAAATGTTTGCAAGATCTCAAAAACAACTGCTAGTACCCAGGACAAGCGAGAAATACGTAAATTTTAGTGTATGTGCATAAAGTGTCGTTCCAGATTTGCCTGTGCAGTCCGCACATACTTATCAGGGGCGACACTGTGCGCTTTAATGGCATTTTCAGTTTAAAGGAAATACAGTTTAGGTGGAAACTGTCGCCCCTGATTACCTTTAGCACAGGCTAATATGGGACGACACTATACGCACTTGCATTAAACCCCCTTTTCATAGAGTGATTCTCATATTGTATTACAGAAAACAGTTTAATCATTTCTACTAACTTAACCCACACACATTATTTACATTATTTTTACATGTTAATTAACCTAAACAAGTGATCATTAGTGTAATCAATTATTACTTAGATAAGTGTTTTTATTAATTTTCTGAATCTATGAAAACATCGATTGTGGGATTTTTAGATGCTACAAAAAGTGTTTTACATATGCATGACTTGTCAAATAAATGACTCGAACAACTGATCCGTCTGACACCTGGTAACGTTATCAAAAATGTGCGTAATCAGTCTACGTTGATATCCCGTGTTATGCTTTGAAATTGGTAATATTGCTATGATGCATCATTCAGTAATCTTTGTTAACAGAAAAGCAAAGAATTTCACGCATAAAATGAGATAAGCTATATGCACTCAGGGGCGGGTCCAGGATTTCTTGTTAGGGGGGGGGGGGGGGGGTATTGAAATATTTGCTGGGGGTCCAGGAAGGCGAAGCTCCCCATAAGCTCCACGATTTTAGTGATTTTGAAATCTTTGACAACCACTTCTAGAGCATGTCACGCCTTATATACTTTCATCAAAGTACCTTCTTATAATGCCCAAAAGTGTATAGTTTATCGTTTAGGGGGTCCAAGGGGGCGAAGCCACCCCCCCCCCCCGGCAGCTTCACGATTTAAATGATTTTGAAGGCTTTGACAAACACTTCACGAGCATGTCACGCCTTTTATACTTTCATGAAAGTTCCTTCTTATAATGCCCAAAAAGTGCATAGTTTATCGTTAAGGGGGTCCAGGGGGGCGAAGCCCCCCGGAAGCTTAACGATTCAAATGATTTTGAAGTCTTTGACAACCACTTCTCGAGCATGTCACGCCTTATATACTTTCATCAAAGTACCTTCTTATAATGCCCAAAACATGCATAGCTTATAGTTTTGGGGATCCAGGGGGCGAAGCCCCCCGGAAGCTCCACGATTTTAGTGATTTTGAAGGCTTTGACAAATTTAAATAGGTGATTTAGATCTAGTTAAGTGTGACTTTGGCGATTTTAGGAGGGGGGGGGGGCGTACGCCGCGTCCGCCCCCCCCCCCTTGATCGGCCTATGGCACTTCAGTCCAGTTTATGGCATTAACACAAGTTGCCCTTGTTAGTTTTTTCTCTAGAACCCCTGACCTTACCTTGCACTGAACATCTGGTTGGCAATCAAGGAGAAGACCAAAATGAAGAAACTAAACAGAAAGACAACGTGAATGATCTCTTTAATGGTCCGCCGCATATTTCTCCAGGATCTCCGTATCTAAAAATACGTACATTTTGGTTAAGTTAACAGTATGCATTTACAGTGTTGAATTTAGCACATCTTCAAAATACGTAAACGTAAGGTATTGGAGAAGTTATTATTTAACAGAGACATTTGATACAACCGATAATATTTTTTATCAAAATGTTCAACTATGTAAAATAAGCGATTAAAAAATAGAATTTATTGTGGTGTACTGAAGCATGTAAATAAAAGTAGATAATAACCAGTGTATTAATAAAAATGACAAAGAATTGATTGAGTCGTTAATAAAATCCCATTAGAATGACAAAGTATTGATTGAGTCGTTAATAAAATCCCGTCAGAATGACAAAGTATTAACCGAGTCGTTAAAAATATCCCGTCAAAATGACAAAGTATTAACCGAGTCGTTAATAATATCCCATCAGAATGACAAAGTATTGATTGAGTCGTTAATAAAATCCCATTAGAATGACAAAGTATTGATTGAGTCGTTAATAAAATCCCATCAGAATGACAAAGTATTGATTGAGTCGTTAATAAAATCCCATCAGAATGACAAAGTATTGATTGAGTCGTTAATAAAATCCCATCAGAATGACAAAGTATTAATTGAGTCGTTAATAAAATCCCATCAGAATGACAAAGTATTGATTGAGTCGTTAATAAAATCCCATCAGAATGACAAGGTATTGATTGAGTCGTTAATAAAATCCCATCAGAATGACAAGGTATTGATTGAGTCGTTAATAAAATCCCATCAGAATGACAAAGTATTGATTGAGTCGTTAATAAAATCCCATCAGAATGACAAGGTATTGATTGAGTCGTTAATAAAATCCCATCAGAATGACAAAGTATTGATTGAGTCGTTAATAAAATCCCATCAGAATGACAAGGTATTGATTGAGTCGTTCTCTGGGAAAACTGGGCTTAGTGCATCTGCGTAAAGTGTCATCCTATATTAGCATATGCAGTCCGATAAGCATAATCAGAGATGACACGTTTCAATTTAACATAATTTTCGTTTTGAAGAGACTTCCTTTAAAAGAAAAAAACACACACACAAGCGAAACGATTCTCTAATTAGCCTAAGTGAACTGTAAAGGCAAATTTGAGACGATGCTCTACACTTCACGCATATGCATTGAGAACGATTTTGCCAGAGCGCGGATCATTTGAGTCGTGTTCTGAGAAAGCTGGCCATAATGCATGTGCGTTAAATGTCGTCCCAGATTTGCAGTGCAGTCCGCACAGGCTAATCATGGACAACACTTTCCGCTTTTATGATATTTTAAGTTTAAATTAAGTCTCTTCTTAGCAAAAATCCGATTGAGGCGGAAAGTGTTTTCCCTGATTAGTCTGTGCGGACTGCACAGGCTAATCTGGAACGACACTTTACGCACGTGCATTATGTCCAGTTTTCTCAGAACACGACTCATTTGCTTTTCCAAATATCGAATCTATAAAGATTTGGTAAATATTTATGCGATTGAGTGAATTTATACTATATTAGAACTATATTGTACTGTTCTTTGCTCAAATCGTCCATATCCTACTGCATGGTGTTCTGTTCGTCTTAAAACGCTTTTTAGTGTGTTTTTTTCTATATGACGATCAGCAGGATCATTGTTAAATATATTTACGAAAATAAATATAAAGATTTATCAAATCTACCTGGCGACCGTCTGAAAAGTTTACAATAACAATCGCTCGGAGAACTCTCGAAAAGCGCACGTGATTTGCCTCTGGATCCACATGTTTCCATATAAGATACACGACCATGTCAATCAGTGTCACCTGGAAAATAAAGCCATAGCGAGTGGTTTTATACGAGATAAACATACACATGTAGAGTTACACAAGAAACTCTAGAGAGAGAGTTATTATTTTCATATTTTCATAACAGATCACCAACTATAAACATACAATGACTTAAACTAGGATCACTGCCTTTAAACTAGGATCACTGCCTTTAAACGGTAAATGCCAGGCATAGGGATTAACTATCGCATAAAATAAATAAAACATTATGCCTCAAACCGGGTGCACCTTGCTCTAACATTTACAGAAAATAAGATAACAATTTTAATGAAATTGTGTCTGCAAGAAAGCAAAATGCACATTTTAAATATGAGTTTGAAAATGTTTTAAATAAGTGGTTTGTTCTATTTATTTATTGTCAATTTTATAGGAAAATTCATATTGCTTTATTAACAGAACAATAGAAAATGTTGAGCTTCAAAAATCAAATGTCATAATCGTTTTTTTTCAACTTGTACATACCACGATGATCATTATCAAAATTGTATTCTTCACATCTCGGAAGAAAAGCGATGTCCTTCGCCAAAAGTAGTGGTGGGCCGTTCGCACACAGAAATACAAGATGCATAGAAGCTCAATGGGCATTGTGATCTGCGATATACATATTTTAAATGACTCAGCGGTTCTTTAATGTAAATAAGCGCAAGATTAAGGTAGTGGTTGTCATTAGAAATTAAAGAAAATCGTCATGTACAAATAACAATTGATTTATTTTTACTCTGTGAAGCTTTAAGTTATAAAACATTATATATATATATAATCATATATTTGCCACTTTACAAGACTTTAAAGCATACATTGGTATGTGTCTTATTCCATGTAAGCTTGCTTTATTTCATCAACAGGCTAAAAATTTGATGATTAAATATAACAACAAATATATTATTTCCAAGGCTACCTATAACGATTATGGTGAGGATCATATAGTATTGATGTTATACAAAGTAAGGAAGAGGTGTTTGTTCAATTAGATATAGTGTGTAAGGTTTCATTATAAGAAAAATAATCGAATATCTCACTGTGTCTTTCAATGCAAGCCCTTCGACCGCGGGCTCTTCGAAGAGGACCAGGCTTAGGTTGACAATGATGGCAATATACAGTAGGTAAGTCAACGGCCATGATTTATACAAATTATAGGACCTGAAATGGAAACACAATCCAATCGTATTATATTGTTTGAAAATTGCATTTTATCAATTATTTCTCAAAGGTAATTTTAGTACGAAGATGTTTAAAAATAGTGTCACTATAATATGCATCCATACTCTATCAGTAAATGATTGCACGTGACTGTGCATAAAGTTACTCGCTGCGTAGTTGTTTTACCAAACACGCCGAACTGCGTGAACTACAAATTGATTATCATTTAATGAATCTATTTGCAAAAGAATCTTTTATTTATAAATAAAATGACATACATGTAGTATAGAAACATGGATGATTTCCATTATATAAAAATACAGAATTGCGATATTATTTTAAATAACAATTATTTCGAGCACTGTTATTAATTATAAATTATCAAATAGTTTAACAATATAAATATTTTTGGTTATCAAATTCATCACAATGATATATTGTTGGCTTCAAACATGACAAGTTTATTCGCGTAGTTTTCAAGTAAAGAAAATGCCGTGCGTAAATTTATTCATACCCAATTTCCAATTATTGTGCCATTCTCATTTTGCTATATATCAAATAATTAAACACAAGAGGCATACAATATTATGCCACATCAACGAAGTTTTTTTTAAATTATTTTCGAAATATGAATAAACATATTTGTTACGCATAGTAACAGTTGATAATAAAATGTAAGAAAAAGTGTAATTGTATGAAGTTTTTTTTATATCGCGCGTGAGTATTTGCATTTACTTCTGCCAATAAAGAGAGTTGATTTTGCAATTCATTAAGCATTACATGTAGATTTTCATAGTTTGATCACTCAAATCTGCGTGCAGTGTAATCCATATAGTTTTGTAAACTATATGACTTCCTACAATCTTAAAGACAAGGTAAAGATCTTGTACAGATCCCAAAAAGTTTCGACTAGTCGGCGATCTGACATAACTTAATTCGAGGGAGCATTCTATTGGAGTCGTTCGTATAGTGGTCCATTGACCTTCCTGGCCTGTGACATACTATATTGATGTTTTACTATGTTATAAAACCGTCCTTTTACTGCCATAGCGAAAAGCCATCTAGATCTGCTCATTGAAAAGATTTCATCATATCAATAAAGCAAGCGTACGTAGGTTAACCTCTTGAATTTCTTATCAGAATAAAAGGCAAAGACAAAAAATATTATGTACAAGAGCGCATTTCCCGAAATCCTTTTTTTATTCATGAACTAAAACAATTATTATTATTTCTAGGTCTGTAAGACTGTTGTTCTATACACTGCATAGTAGGTACTATTTTACTTTTTCTGGTAGTGGACTTATTCCACGGTGGTATCCGATAATCACGTGTATTTTTGTTTCAGGGGTGAACTTATCGATCGAGACGGTGCTGCTCCGTGTGTAAAGCACTTAGGTTATAATTCGAAGAACAGTTGTTTGTAAGTTATGATCTTAAATGGCAAACTGCTATCAACACATGCTAAACTAATTTTGCATTTAAATATTTCTTGGTGCCTTTCATCAAGTTAGGTATGTGAATTATATACACTATTGATTTCATTGTGTACGTCGGTATTTTCAGACTGATTTGCTTGCTTCATCTTGATTCCCTTTAAATGTTTAATTGTTATGGAATAAATATCAGTTTATTTTTATCATCTTTTACGAATTATCACTACCTGTGAAAAGGCAGACAATTTAAAATGCTTAAAGGGGCCTTTTCACAGATTTTGGCATTTTTTTTAACTTATTCATTAAATGCTTTATATTGATAAATGTAAACATTGGATCGTAAAAGCTCCAGTAAAAAATCAAGAAAAAAATTAAAAAAAGGAAAAGAACATTGCCCGGAGCAGGTTTCGAACCAGTGACCCCTGGAGTCCTGCCAAAGTCCTGAAGTAAAAACGCTTTAGCCTACTGAGCTATTCCGCCGAGTACACATTCGTGACGTATTTTATACCTCATATAAGTAATCTTCGTAGTTTCACAAAATTTAACGACAAAAACAGAACTCTCCAAATTATTCAATCGTTTCGCGTTGCAACGCTTTATAATTTTTAGGTTTTAAAATCGTCAAAAGATGCATATACTGGCTATATTAGAGCATGGTTAATGTTCAGTATTACTGTTTCCTCACAAATATCATAACTAAAACGAAAACTTACGAATCTGAAACAACTTTTTTCAATTTTGTCAATTTACCAAAGCGTGAAAAGATCCCTTTAATACAAAAATAATCTGCAGCAATTACATACATTGACTAGTTCACTTATTTTGTGTAACAAAATGCAATACGAATAAAGAAACAAAATGATGGTTCAATTAATTATTTGTTTAAATTATGAGAAAATCAACCATTTATCGTAATTAATCAGAGAATCAACCTTCAATTATTGTTAATTACATTTATATTGAATAGTAACCTATCCCTGATGTTTATACTTCCGTATTTTGCAACACCAGGGACAATAAATATCACGAAGAGAAAATTTAAAAATAAGCATTTAAGTCCATCATTAAGTAATTTATATAAAACATTCAGTGGTAAATAAACATGTCTTGCATTTCATTAGACAGGACCCAGAACTACTTACTTGACGTATCTGATTTCGGATTTGATATCGGCTGTTCTTCCTTCCATTGCGTCGTGAACCAAAGTGGCGGCTAGACGAAGATCCTATCGAACAGTATAGATCCGTATATATTGAAAGCCATGATTAATTAAAGAGATTAAAAATCCTGTCGAATAGGGGCAGTTTTTATAAATATACAAAAAACAAACAATTGCTTTCAAGATCCTACCAGTGTTTTAAAAAAATAGTGCTAAAACACTTCCCTACCCGCATACATACAGTTCTATATATATATATGCGGACTGCACAGGCTAATCTGGGACGACACTTTACGCACATGAATTAAGCCCAGTTTTTTTCAGAACAAGATACATTTTACGAATTTCATGTGTTAACATTAAACTTAGAACTGCATGTCTACTTTTGACAACCAGAAAAATATGTGTATGCACATTTTAGTTCCAGATAATTATTTTTAGATTTAATTGTTGTCGCGTAAGTAGTCAACTTCGTGAAATGCAGAACCTTTTTTTCGACATTTATACAGAACCACCCACAACAAAACAATGCCGATAAAATAAAAACAAATCTAAACAAATGCTGTTGAACCTACCGCGTCGCTGATCAGCTTTTCGCTACCAATCAGATCTTTTCGTCGTTTGGAAATGTTTTCCGTATTGTCGAGGTAACGCATGTATCTGCAGATTGTTAAATCATTAAGTCATATAACTCAGTGTTATTTTGTTAGCTTATTTAACTTAAAATTATGTCATAAGGAAATATTTTGTGACCAGTTCTCAACATTTATTTTTCAAGATGCGAATGCAACAATCCTATTAAACGAATTTATTAGATCGGAAACCCACATTTCAAAAGGGAAAAATAAAACAACTTTCATCCAATTTATCGGCTATATTTAATGTGTGATGTCCCTTTATAGCACTAGTGTGTATCTTCGTCAACACTCAGCAATACGAATAATTGCAAAATTGCTTTTCTAGATATACAAGTATACTGATTGAGACCTACCTGTAATCATCATCGGAAATTCTTGTTATAGTGTCAGTCTTTTTGTCACGAAGTGTAACTGTTTTATCGTCCTCGTCATGACAAACATGACTCTCACGATCTATGTCGACAACAACCGTGGGATTATTTTCTGTATTACAATCAGCATTATCAATTTCGTCAACAAGTTGGTTACTCGAGGCGCCTTTGTCGGTTGCGCTTTTCTCGTCAACAGCCCCCATTTCGCATTCTATTGCACTTTGCATTTTATCGTCAACGTTCTCTATTGTCTTCGAACAGCCGTGTACTATTTAATAATAATTCATATTCATATATTGTTTAACACTTGTTATAAAATAAATCCTATTGTTTTAACATTCAAACTAGCATTGTATTGACAGTTTTCATAATAAGGTCTTCTCAAATAGACCATAATATCTACACTTCAATTATTTATATTTCCTATGATGGTAAAGGGCTTCCGACAAGAGAAGGATACTCTTGATATTAAATGAGTGATTGACGATTAAACATATAAAAACGGAAGAAGACACTAATATAAAATATATGCACACTCCCTACCTCTTACCGGAAGTAGCACTTCAAAATGACTACCGAAATGGCCCACGTTGTGACTTACTGGTTTTTTGAGCTTTTGTAAAAACTTAAATAATGAAATTAATGTGTTCTTGTTAATGTTTGGGTAACACTTTTAAACGGTATTTCTTTTATAAAACATTTGTTCATAATATGCCCTATCCTGACAATTAATTAATCCAAGAAAGTACATAAACTAAATGATATATGCCTTTAGTTTTTAATAACCTGACAATCGAGTACTTCACCAGTTCGTGACGCTAGCACGTTTTCAAATAGCTTAATTGTCATAGCAAACTGTTTCGAACATGGTATAATGTATTGATATAGATCTGTTTGTGCAAATGTCATTACAAGGATGGGTTTTATAACCATATCAATCTATCGTATAGGTCATTATCTTAAGTGAACAGGAACTGTTGTCCATGCATGTGTAATAGTAAACATCAGGAATATATTGGTAACTGTGAAACAATAATGTTTCGAACAATCCATCTAACAGGACGCGTTTAAAGGGCCCTTTTCAGGTTTTGATAAAATCACAACATTGAAAAGAAAATGTTTTAGATTCGCACATTGTCGTTGTAGTTATGGTTTTTGCAAGGAAACAGTAATACAAAACACTTACCATGCACTATCAATGGTTTGCACCTTTTGAGGATTTAAAAACCTGAAAATTATAAAGCGTTACAAGCGCGAAACGATTGTTTGATTTGTAAAGTTTTGTTGTTCTCGTTATATTGTGTGACATTACGAGGATTGATGATATGAAGTATAAAACACATGTTGCATTATGCCAGCGTTGAAGGTGCTTCAAGGGTCAGTGGTTCGAGCCCAGGCGTGGATTACTATTTTTTTCTTGAATGTTTCTTTATGCTTAACCTCTTTAGTTCTGATTTTTTATATTTATTTTTACATTTATCAATCTAAAGCATTTTATGACAAACTACAAAACATGCTAATATCTGTGACAATGTCCCTTTAAACAGTATATATTGGTGAGAACGGCGAATCATATATCTATCACGCGTGCCTATCATTTTTTATAAATATACAGTTTTTTTTCTTCTGAATTTTCTGTGTTTCTGCTATACGCACAGCATAGCACCTGAAACTTACTTGGACTTGTAAAAGAAGATATTATAGTACACCATAACACACCAAATGATGACGTTGGCTTTTTTGTTTAATTTATTATAGATATTAGTTACTGCATAATCCATATTTGTGTTTTGTTTTATGATTTAAGTGGAATACTAAGTAATTTATAGTTTAAGGTTGCTTAATAAAACACATGCCTCACCGTTGAACCGCAAAAACTTCGCCGAAAATTAATCTTACATAACATGCAAAAGATATGCACAACTACACATGGAATTAATTCCGGATAAGTGTTATAAGGCATAGAACAGGCTTGTTGTGCGATTCATTTGCCTGGGTCTGGGTTTCGTACAGACTTTCTGCTCATTGTGACGCGTAAGCGATATTGTAAGTTTGGTCAATATGCGTCACGTATGCCATCGCAAATATTAAACTACACACGCACAAAAACAACAAACTCGCCAATATTTACATGGTTTGCGATAGTAGTAGTTTATAATCAGTTAGCTAAACATTTACAAGAAAATTGTTGCTAAACTATGCATAACAAACTAGTTTGAAACCGGTTAACGGAACTCGTCAGAAACCGTTAACACTGTTGACTAAGTTGCAACCATGTGAATACAGTCCCTCTGTGTTACTGAGAACGTCTATTGATAAAACCTGTTCAACTGAAGAACTTCAAATTCTATAACACCGCTTTAACGTATTCGCCAATGTCACAGCAAATAAATGCACACACATACATTCTACATAACACTCCTGGAGTGTCCAAGTTCTGATGATTGAATACGGAAATAACTTGAACATAGAATGTCACACCAGCTCATACATACATATATCCACCAATCTAACGTTACGTCGAGACGTCTGGTTACAGATCTTACCGGAAGAAAAATAACTCATTTCGATTTCGCATAAATTTATTGTTTCATAATGTCTTATTGTAATTACTAAGTTTGTTCATATACTTGTAAAGATCGTCTTGAAAATGTGAAATTAAGTATATACATGATACAAATATAAACAAACAGCTGTTGGTAATCTAAGACGACAAAACAATTAAAAAAAATGTTCAGAATGCCATTAGAAACCTCTTGGAGTTAATTCAACAAAAATGTGAGGACTTAAAACATAATACTGTTCACGATGAATATGATTGCAAAGTCGTTCTTACAAAAATGATTTAAAGCATCAACTATGTATTTGAGAATGTAAAGATATTCTATAAAATAAAACATGTGTTTTTCATCCAATAACAAGAAAGCAAGTTATGACAAACACTTTTCTATATTACACGTTTGAAACGCGCACTGCAAGATTGCTTTCAGTGTCATTGACAGGAGAATTGTCATTTTCACTTTCATAAAGTTGCTGCAGAAGAACTTCAACTTTTGTCCAGCCTGTAAAAGGACAAGTAACACTCTTAGAATGAAAACTTAAACGGAGACTTTACTTATACATAGGTTGGTAAAACGTGGTCTACTATATAAGAACACATAAAGGCATACATAACATACATGCAGTATTACGTGTAAAAAACAAAAGATTATATTCAAGGATAAATACAATCCCAAATGGTATGCTGTCATGCCATAAGTTATATTTAAACGGAACAGGTAATTGGCGAAGAACACACAAAGGCTAATCTGGGACGACACTTTACACACACAAATACTCAAACTTTACGTTTTTCATCGACCGTTTTATTCTGAGATATTTGATTTTGCAGTATAAGCATATACACGGTAATAAGTCCATTCAATTTTCAGCAAGATTTCGTACAATAAACCAGCTGAACATGTATACACACCATTTATAAACAATAATGTTATTTATTTTTATATATGATCAAAGTTGGATGCAACGCCTTAAAATACTGACTCCCAACTTACCTCGTTTCTTAATATGAAACCGAATGCCATCATATTTGTTAAGGGCCGGGTACGTGCTCTGTCTTTGTTGAAGATATGAGCGTGAATTTGTCATGTCAACGTCTACGTGTTTGATCCCTGGAAATTCTGAAGAATGATAATTTTACTAATTAATTAATTACTGAACTTTCACTTTAATAGGGGCGTCTATAAATCATATACATATTTTTGAATGATCAAACATGCGACGTTATTGACAACTTCTTTAAGGGTTTCTCTATTGGTTAAGTAAACAAGATTTTTCGGCGTAGCTGTTTAACGTCACATTTGACCTTACCTGACCTTTCACCGGCTAACCACGAATAAATACACTTCATTTAGTACATAGGCAGATTTAAGCATACCACCAGAACATTGCAAACATGAACACTGTTATACTGCGTGTTCAGCATGAACCAATTTTATCTCTAATGAAAAGGCTTGATAGATAGAACAGTTTTACACTCAAATCTTGACATCAATACAGTTTGTGCGTGCACCTTTTATTTTCAGAGGATTGCCAGCGCCAGAGCGTTTGTACTTAAAGGCTATGTTCTCATATTTAGTAATTACTTCCATATGCCTGTCTGTGTACTAGTATGTTTAGATAAAAAAAATATCGTTTTCCCTACCCTGATATTCGTTTTGGCCAAACCATTTTAAATTGTTTTCGAAATTAAACATTTAACATGTAAAAGTAATAAGTTTTTTAACAAGCCGTCGTTCCAGCAGTGGAAGCGTGGCCTCACTTTAATACATTGCATTCCAACCAGCAAGGTATCAGGGTCAGTTCGCGGCCAGTAAAATAATCGTTATATAAGATATATGCTATCGCGTGAACTAGGTGAACTGGAATTTTCTTTAGACCAGAAATATGTTAAATGAGGATATTCAGATATATAATTATGGTATGTTAATAATAGATTTTTAATGTATTTTCAGCAATACCATGATAAATATTATTTTTAATTAATTTAACAAGAATTATATCATCATATTGACTAATGTAATAAGCATTATAAGTGCGATGATTCTCGATACTGTTAATAATCGAATCAAAAAGAAATGCCCGACAAACCACTAAAACAGGTTTGTTCGAAGAACGCGCGTATAAATGTTTAAAATATGTACGGATACTTCTCGTGTGGCACGTTGACTCATATGTTTTAATTTCACTTCCATTCTTCTGTTGGTTTTCTGATTAATATCTATAGGTTTATGACCAGCAATATGTAATAATGTCAAATAAACCGCGAAAACTCCGCATAACATCCCGTACTGCGTGTGATGCAGCTAAGAACTGCACAGAAAAAGACATTAGCTATCTTTGATCTCATTCATTGAACTCTTTACTTTTTAACCAACTCCAGCCACAATCAACGCAGTATATCTTAAAAAAAAATATATTTCTTGTTTTCAATAATTGCATGACAAGTACTAGTTTTGATTATTAAGAATTATTCCACCATAGCGAACAATTTATTAAGCATGAGCGCGATGATTCACGATACTATAAACAATCGAATCAAATAACTATATGTGTACGAAAAACCACTACAACATGTCTGTTCGAAGAGCGCGCTTATTAATATTTCAAATATGTACGGTTGATGCATGTGTGGAAATTGACTCGTATATTTTCATTTAATTTCCATTCTTTTTGTGCATTTCTGTTCTATATCTATAGATATATGGTTAATAATATCTAATAATGCGAAACAAACCACGAAATCTGGCGCAACGTAATTGCTTTGCATGTAATTCTGCTTAAAACTGTTCAGAAAAAGGCATGTACTGTCTCATTGATATAGCTCTTTATCTTTCATCAACCACAACCACAATCAACGCCGTATATATTTGTTAAAGATATTTCTTGTTTATGTTTAAATGTAACACATGTCAAAAAATTCATAGAATGCGTTAGAAACTTCGCCAATAACTCGAAACAAGTTCCTAAACAAAATGCTTACACTATTTCATTACATCATATATGAACGTACGTTTTAACGAAGCATTCGCGTTCCATGGCTGGACGTCAGGAGCTGTTATATCGTGTTTCATCATCCATTCTTTTAATTGCTCGTCCGAAAGGGGCTGTGAAATTTCCATTCCACTGAAATATAGGCCAATCAGGTATACGTATAATTATGAATTGTTATCATTATTATTATTTGCTGCAACAGGGGTAGTCTTAAAGGTAGTAGTAGTAGTAGTAGTAGTAGTAGTAGTAGTAGTAGTAGTAGTAGTAGTAGTAGTAGTAGTAGTAGTAGTAGTAGTAGTGTAGTAGTAGTAGTGTAGTAGTAGTAGTAGTAGTAGTAGAAGTAGTAGTAGTAGTAGAAGTAGTAGTAGTAGTAGTAGTAGTAGTAGTAGTAGTAGTAGTAGTAGTAGTAGTAGTAGTAGTAGTAGTAGTAGTAGTGTAGTAGCAGTAGTAGTAGAAGTATAGGAGTAGTAGAAGTAGTAGAAGTAGTAGTTGCTTTTGTTGTTGCTGGTGTTTCTATTGTTTTTGTTTTTGTCTCAGTGTTGTTATAATAGTTATGGCACTTATAATAGCTATTTTATTAACTTTACATTTTGCTGTTACAACTTACGTTTCTTCATCAATTCCAAGTCCAAGTTCCTTGATTTTCTTTTCAATGGTTGAATCCTTCTTGTCTTCCAGTTGCATGCGGTATTCGTATAAAAACATATCCAAAACAAACGCCGTTATTATGCTGCAAACAAAGGAAAATAAAATATACTTTTTAATAATAATTCTTCGCACATTTATTGCTCATTATGTTTGCATTTAACACAATACTAGAAATACATTAGGATACGTTCGTATATATTTCGCAATTATTAACGATGAAACATTTTGATAGTTTGATAAGAACAGATAGTTGTTGTTGTTGTTTTCTTTTTTTAAAGACATGAACTTACACACTAAATGAACTCTTTTAGGATCGATGTATTTTAAAACAATATTATGGTACATTATGTGTTATTTCGTCACGCGTGACGAAATAACCTTCATGTAATAACGTTTTAGCAATCGTTAAATATTGAACGATTAAAGGATATCTTACTTGATAGTTATTACGGTGACGAACATGTAGAAGAGAGCGAAATACATCCTCGACCATTTGTTGGTTACCAAGACAAAGCCGTCAGCTATAACTGCACTAAATGTAAGGATAAACTTTATAATAATGAGCAAAGTTAAATTCAGTGTCCGTGAAATTTTGACATTTAACCTTTTACCTTTTTTAAGACGATATATGTTTTATTTCGAAAAAGTGCAGCACATTTGTTCAGCTAGACAACATGGTACACAAATATACATTTTTTCACAACTAGTTATTTGTTAGTTTCTGTAGATACATCGCTTACTGCATGGTTTAATATCTTTTATAGGAGGACCATATATAGTATTGGATTAACGCGTCACGTTAAGACATTCATGTTGTTGTTTTTTCTATCCGCATAGGTACATTTTATTGGAGACGTATTAGACATGCGCTCGGTTTGGGACGAATTCTGGAGTTAGTGTGAGATTTGGCCAACCTTCAAATCCATTCAAATCCATTGAACCCCTAATTCTTTGCATTGACCGTGTACATGCGGTGATACCAGTTTTTGTGATTTAATGCTTATAGTTGGTATTCAGTTATTTGTGTAGTGGATATGAACAAGAATTTCGTTCATTATATAGTTTCTGGAGTTTCATCGTTTGATATCTTACACAAGTCTCTATTGGCCATACATGTGTCACGTGTTAATCATGCACAAAGACACGGTCGATATTCATTATTTTGTGGACAAGACTAATGCTTTATATACTCATGATAGCAGCTATGTATAGAATGATTAGTCAAGTATTCTATTTGGCTAGTAAAACAAAGGATTCTATGCCAGTTGTTCTCGAACAACATTGTCGCCAGGACAAATGTGGAGCTAATGAAGTCGTTGAAATTTAGATCACAGTAGGACGCGCTGGCGAATTCACTGTTTTCGAGCTCCTTGGTACCACAAAAGAGGTTTTCCGACTTGTTCTCAGGCTCATTATTTTCGGATTGTATCCTTCCCTTGAAAAGCTCCATCCCAATCACATTGAATATGTATACGAAAATCTGGAATGCAAAATATACTTAAGTCCACAACGTTTTTTATATGTAAGATATAATCAAATATACCATGCATCTGACAGAGAAACGCATTATTTTATCTCAGTAGTTTTTTTGTACAATACTGTTACATAAAGAAGGAAACTGTCTAAAAATATGACAAGTCGTTTCAAAGGAAGTGAAATGACATGTTTTACTATCACTCAATAATGTATACATATAGTGTTTTTTTATCACAATATTTCTTTGTTCATAAGATTAGTAACTATTCAGTGAAAACAGAGTCGAGTTTGTGAAAAGTGTATACAAGCGTTTTATTTTATTAACACGTAATTTGCTTTGTAAAACAAAGTGTTGCTATGCAGACAGTTTCACTTAATACAAATTGCTTCTCCTTCCTGCGTTAAACAAATACTTTAGTATTGAGTCAACCATACTTTATAACCCAAAAATCATTTTGTCAATTATTGTGTAAATAATGTTTGATTTGCTTTTTTTATCAATATGTTGTTTAAATTTGTGAAAAATGTCAACGCATACGTTTTCCCGTCTATTAAATTACTACGAAAACGGGTGATTCACACCTATATGAACATATAGTTTTGCACTCTGTGTTTGTATCACTTGTTATGTCTACAAGTAAACATATGTCGACAGTATTGACGAGGAATTTTAATTCTGTAACAGCCAATGACAAAATGTACTGTGTTGATTGCGTAAATATGCTACCATGCTCGAATATTTTTAATACATGTAGTCATAGCAACGATGGTTCTGGGCTTCAAAGCATATTAATGTGTGTAAAATCAATTTAAAGCAAACACAAAAAATTACATATATATTGTAGTATACAATCGCATACAGGAAATCGAAATTAAATATACTTACAAAAACTATCACGCAGTAAACTAATATCGATAGTGAAACATTCATCAGCGTGTTAATGATGGTCTTGAAGCTGCAACAAAAATTAAAAGGAAACAAATCTTTACTTATTTTGAAATTAAAGCATAATCATTTTATGCTATTAACAACTACCGTCTAAAATGTTTAAGTTAACAACCATATATATGGAAGAATAAATTATTGAAGTGTAGCAAGAAAAAAATGAAATTATGAATACAATTGCGGAAATAGTTGAAGAGTAAAACGAATTTTTGCTGATAAATATTGTAGAATAGGCAATATTTAATCATCAACGCAAATGTAAGAGCAAGTTTTTTCATACCGTTTTATACGGAACAAAAGTCGAAGAATCCGAAATATACGTATAATATTGAAGGCTTGTGTAGTTTCTTTAAAGATGTTCTCATTGTAGTGGTCTTCAAAACAAAGACATACCCACTTTACCATACTTAACAATACCAACACATAACCACTGCATAGGAATGTATAAGTATACGAACATAATTCAAATGTAATATGTATTTAAATTCGCACGCAGCCAGTAAATGTCACGCAGCCAGTAAATGTATTCCAATTCTTATACTTATATGGCTCACCACTTTGAATAACTGTGTCTAAGACCAAAAACATGGAGCATAACACAGTTATTATAACGTCAAACCTGAAGTAGAAAATGACGAATCAGCATATATAGACACACATTTACAAGCGATGTATTATTTATTAATATTGAAATAACACATCTTTTACTATCATCACTATAATCGTATTGATAAGATTAGTGTTAATGGGGACACGCTAGCGTCAAATCGGTCAGAAAATTGAAAACGTAAGTTAAATAAAAGAAATGTCAAAGGTTTACCAGTTTCTTGGCCTCTTGAAATATTTAAATGGACCATACGTGTAGACTTTAAGTCCTATCTCCAGATAAAACAGGACACAGAACGGGATGTCAATCCCAGGAACGTCAAAACCGATCAGAAAGACCTCTATTATGACGACTAGGTCGTAAACGGATTTGAAATATCTGAAACAGTTGACTTGGCTATGATTTTCAATGAAAGGTCTTTACTTTAAAAAATAATGAATAAAATAAATGTTCAGGAGGTTCGTTATGGTTAAAAGCTGTGCAATGCATTGTATATATAAAGACATATCATCTATAAATGATATAAAGTTGATGACATTTAAAAATAATACTCGACACACGTGAATAATGCGGAGTTCAATAAAAGCAAAATTTAAACATGCAATAAAAAATATCGTACATTGTTTGAACAACTTCCTTAATGCGTTGACTAGGAAATGAAAGATAAACGCTGGGAAATGTCTTCTCCAACCACGTGATGCGATCGTTCACCTGTGAGATGGGCACATTTAACAGGTCCGCCACATGCATAAACTCGCTACGGTCTAAAACAACGATAGCACTATCGATACGAATGCACCAAAAAGATTTGATCATTAAACAAGTCGACTAAAATAAAAACTAACAAAATTGCTTCGATCGCTACGATATCCAATGCATTCAACAAATTTGCAAGAACAGTAATGTACACTTTGCAAAATATTTACACTCTAATCATATCTGCCCTAATTAACTCAGAATTGTATATATTCAATGGTTGAGGACCAATACACACAATTCAAAGGCATTCACCAGTCAAACATATGTCACATTGAACAGACATGCAACAATTAACGAATTGTCGGCGCATGTCATATCTTGGCTTACATGAGTACATGGTATTATTCTAATGTTGACAAAAATAAAGGCATGCTGGCCCACTCAAGATATCTGCAACAATACAGATATTATTGAACAAGAAACATGAATTTTACAATTAACATATGTACGCCATCAGATGTAATAGGCTATTACATCAAATGATATATGTACTTAATAACCTGAACTGTGATGAATCGATTTCGTTTTGAGCACCACTTTCATTGTCATGGTATTCTGAACACTTTTTGCGGAGGAATGGAAAAATATTGTTTGCAATATACCGATTTAAGAAATCCGGTAAACGCCATGACTATGAGAAAAATCAAACATCCTGATCAAGAAGAAACAACAGTCGAACTAAATGGGAAATACGTACCTATGTATCCGGAGCATTTGGTGTTGAGAACCAGCATCAGCAAGTCAATTTGGTTCTTGGACAATTTAGGAAGGACAAGGTTCATGAGACGTTTCCACGTTTTGTACGTCACCATGTCATGTCCGTTTTTGTTGATTTTGATCACTTCAAAGGCCTGTCGTAGTTTTCCCTTCTTTGCATCTATACTGCATTTAATCTCAACCTGAAAGCAAATGTTATGTTGTTCTTTTGTATTACAATAGAACAATGAAGCGTACTATAATTGCATCTGCAGTTTGGACAAGAACAAATGTTTTGCTTGGTTTGTTTGCTACGTTTATTTATTTAATTAGTTATTTATTTATCTAAATTTATTCATAGAACATAGATTATGTTTACTTTCCCGTAAATTATCTAATTTACATAAATATATGTGTTTGGACATTGAGATTTAAACCCGTGTCCGTTCAGAACCATCTGTCTTTTATGCTCGTTTTAATATAAATATCATAGATGACTATAGATCTTTATAACAGGTTATATTTATCATATATACAATTCATTGAAGTGATTTATAAATTTACATTGCGGCACTTTTTCTCTCTCTTATTTTCATTTAATATAACAGAGACTTTTTGAAACCACTAATAATACACCGTGAGCCTTGTTATTCATTCGCCTATAAATCATTGATGTGCAATCATCATTAAAAGCGGGAAGGCGTTACTTGTCTTTAACGTAGTTTTACTACGTAAAACTTACCATAATATTCGCATTAAAACTGTGATAGGCCACCGCTAAAAACACATTGAGGAAGATGTAGAAACACACGAAGATGTAGACCGAAAAGAAAATGCAGTAGAAAACGTGACTCTTTGAATGCAGGAAGACTAAAATATTGAGAAATACTTGACTGCTACATGTAATTTATGAAGAATTTGCCTCATAACAATACAGATTACATGATTGAATATATTTGTATACAAATGCTTCGTCGAATTGTTACAATAACATGTATGATAACAGTAATGCTACTTCAGTTTAGAGTACGATTCAAGTTCAACACTCGTTGTTTCCTTACATCGAAGTGTCTGGATTGTTGGATTTCGTTCAAATCAGAAAAAAATCACATACAATCTTTGAATGTGCATATTCTTACCAAGAAATTGATGATCTTGTAAAACACCTGGATTGTTAGATATCTTACTAAACAAAAAGATTATTGGGACTTATTTGAAAGAAGATTACCATCTTTTGTGATATTAGTTGCAGGATGTAGTTAAAACCATAATTGTCATCTTACACGAAATGTTCAATGTATGACAATTTTACAATGATAATAGTTATCTTATGTGACATATGGATTGTGGTAAAAAGTAACAACACAAATTACATCTTCTACGCCTTTTTTATTGTTTGATTGCACAAATATATTTATTATTCTGAATTACAGTTGGATTGCTGAATGTCGCGAACATAATTATTTTCTTTGCTAGCATCTTCATCATAAGGTGTATGCATAACGATAGGAAGTACCTAACATGACAAATGAAT